>NW_026741323.1:3673-5435 GCF_022355385.1 Mustela nigripes
GAGATCACAAGTAGCAGAGAGGCAGGCAGAGAGAGAGAGAGGAGGAAACAGGCTCCCTGCCGAGCAGAGAGCCCAATGCGGGACTCGATCCCAGGACCCTGAGATCATGACCCAAGCCAAAGGCAGAGGCTTAACCCACTGAGCCACCCAGGCGCCCAGTACTATCACTCCTAAATGATTTTCAGTTTCAACCTTCATTCCTGGATTATGTAAGAAATCTACTGGAAAAAAAAATCAAGTATTTATACATATTAAGTAGATATGTAGTGTCTTTGAATACCACCAGTGTTACTGAAGTAACCCATGTGAGAAATAAAAGTTACTTCATATTTGGTATTTATGTGAGAGATATATATATACACATATATATAATACAGATATATATAGAGAGAATATAGATATATATATAGAGAGAGAGAGAATATATAGAGAGTATATATATATTCTATTTGGTTTTTAAAAATCAGTAATGAAATATAATACTGAAGAAAAATGAATACCAACCTAAATTTGATCAATAACAATTAATTATTATATTATAATATATTGGACATCCTTTTAGATATCTCTGTTTGCAAATATATTTTCATACAAATCTACATATAGATAGTATTCTACATTCAGTATATGGTTTATTTATCAAGAATATGTTATGATTCTGAGAATTTAGCTCTAGATCATCTCTATAATAGCTGTGTAACATTTCACTGCATAGTTTTATTTTGTTATTTTTCTATTGAGGAATATTTATGTCCAATCTTTAGACTTCTCACCAATATTAGAAAATATTCACTTACATATATTGTATGCCTTTGTCCAGTTACATATTAAGAATAAATACCTGGAAGCAAAATGACCAAATAAAAATGTATAATGTTTTGCATTTCAGAAAGCAGTAACAAATTAAGCAAATTAAAATGAAACTTTCTCTGTATGCTTAATAATGCTAGGGATTATCATTTCAGTGCTGGTCCCTAGTTATCAACATTGATGCAACTATCTACTTTTACACTGTAATGATCATTTTAGTTTCATGTTCTTTGTGTGTTTGTACATTCATTCTTAGATAGGGCAATCTTTCTTTTTTTTTTACCAAATTAAGGTGTCAACTAACATAACCATGCTGTTACTAATGAAAATAACCATAAATTCTATGGTAATAATTGTATGAACATCACATCACCAAAGAAGTGTGAATTGAATTGAGAAAGAAAAAACAAGAACAAGAAGTAGAAATGATAACTAGGAACTGAATTCATGTCAAATACTAAAAGACAGTATTGATCTAAGACTGAATGTGGGTATTATTCCCATAAGAAAAATAATCACAAAAAAAGGAACATAATTCAGAGGAGTCAAGATGGCGGAGAAGTAGCAGGCTGAGACTACTTCAGCTAGCCGGAGATCAGCTAGATAGCTTATCTAAAGATTACAAACACCTGAAAATCCATCGGCAGATCGAAAAGAAGAAGAACAGCATTTCTGGAAACAGAAAAACAACCACTTTCTGAAAGGTAGGACCGGCGGAGAAGTGAATCCAAAACGACGGGAAGATAGACCCCGGGGGGAGGGGCCGCCTCCCGGCAAGCGGCGGAGCAACCGCGCACAAAATCAGAACTTTTAAAAGTCTGTTCCACTGAGGGACATCGCTCCAGAGGCTACCCGGGGCAAAGCCCACACGGGGTCAGCGTGGCCTCAGGTCCCTCAGGGTCACAGAAGGATCGAGGGTGTCTGAGTGTCGCAGAGCTTGTGGGTATTGGAA
>NW_026741324.1:0-5435 GCF_022355385.1 Mustela nigripes
CTGAGCCCAGACCTCGTGACCAACACCCAGACAGCTGACCGCACACTGAGCACATCAGAACCGCCATGGCCTTAGGTCATCATCTCTTCCCTACCTCTGTTTTCAGGCTTCAGAACCTAGAACTTATCTCCAATCACTGCCCACGGGTCACTGTCATGCAGAAATCAGAACTCTTCCTTACCCATGGCAGGAGACCTTGTGGTTAGCATGTTGTCCAACGTTCAGTGTAGGAGAAACGAGCATTCACCCTGAGGCCCCGCCCATTCTTGAGTGCGACGAGGGCATAAACACGCATTGGGACCCTCAGCATGACTCCTGTCATCTAGTACCTCCTCTCAGTGGCTGGACCATTTGTTGTCATAATGGGCTTGACATGTCCCTAATCCCCTATTTTTAACCAGATTTCTGGTTGTCCAGTCACCCCTCCCCAGGGCACTACTCTGGAATCCCTCATTTGGTGGGACACCTGAGGTTGACAAACAAAAGAAAACAAAACAAATCAACTACAACAGAACAACGGACTTCTTCAATCCCACAGAATGACCCCAAACTCTTTGGATGGGTCAAACGCCCAGAGAGTAAGACTCGTCCATTTCTCATGAAGTCACCCGGAAATTTCACGACCATCAGTGACTCGATATCCAGAGACAAAAACGAGCAAGAGCCTCACACTCTCCCTATTTTCATATCCCGAAGAGTTCTCCTCATGTTCTGTAGATCAGTCCTGCCATACCTATGACCCTAAACATAAGCCGAGTTTGTGTTTTCAGACAACTGTCCAAACAGCCCTGGCCTACACACCCTACAGGCTCAGGCCCCTGGAGCCAAACCTGACGACTGTGCTTGCCCTCGCCACGGGAATTGTATGTGCCCATTCCAATGGCCACAACCATACTAAGAGGATAAACCTCCAAAGTCCCTGAGGCCATCCAAATATTTGTGGCTTCACAGGACAAACAGGGGCAATCTGGGCTCATCTGAGCACCTACATGCACTCAGACCCATAGACTGATGTCCCCAGAGGTAAAAAGGAACGAATAGGCCCCTAGGCACCTATCGGATCCATTGCTTTGGTTTCCAGGCATCTCTCCTCAGAGGCCTGGATTTCAATAACAGCATATGGCTGTTTCTTCACTCACCCATCAGAACAAATCTCATCTATACATAGGAAACTTGCACGATGGAGCAGTTTGAAAGCCTCTCCTTAGGAGAAACCTTCAGGGCCCCAGTGTCACCGTTTCATTCCAAGGTCTCCATAGACATAAAATCATATTAGGACACATCCACGGGAGAGTCCATTTCAACTCAGCCTCCTCGGGTGCTCCCCCAGATCCAGCAGATCTAACCTGTTGTTGCTTGGAGACAATTCGAAAGCAAGTTGGGCTACCCAGCCGTCCATCCTTAGAACCCTGCTCAGAATCATTGTCCTTGAGCCAACAACAGGTCTCAATTGTCCTGCAGAAGAATCTGTGCAGTTGCGAGCTTCTCACAACTCCCATCGTGGGAAAACCCCCATGGCCTCGTGATCCACCACCCCTTCAAGAAGGGGCCATCAGGGACTGAATGACCAACCTGAGTGATCCTCGATCCTCGGCCTGGCTTCAGATGCACGAGATCTCGATTCAAGTCTGTAGATTGTGCCTGCCATATCCTCACCCAGAAACCTAGGCCTAGCTTGGGTTCTCAGACTTCCATCCTCAGACTACTGGCCCAAAAGCCCTCCAGTTTAGCAATCAGAACTTCAATACAGCACTCTGTCTTCCCTCCAAAAGAAAAACATAGCCCTCTGGGGCAACCCAGAAACCCCAAATGAGGATCAACCAGCACGCCATTCGGCTGTACCCTAAATATATTAGCTGACCTGGGCACTAATGCCCTTTCTGACACAGCCTGAGCCTGGAACTCCTGGCCCCACCCAGACAGCTGGCCGCACACTGAGCACATCGGACTCGCCATTGCCTTAGGTCCTCATCTGTTCTCAACCTCGGTTTTCAGGCTTCAGAACCTAGACCTTATCTCCAATCACGGCCCGGGTTTGAAAATGATGCAGAAATCAGAACACTTTCCCCATGGCAAGAGACCTTGTGGTTGGCATGTTTTCCAACGTTCAGTGTAGGAGAAACCAGCATTCACACTGAGGCCCCGCCCATTCTTGAGTGCGACGAGGGCAAAAACACGCATTGGGACCCTCAGCGTGACTCCTGTCATCTAGTACCTCCTCTCAGTGGCTGGACCATTAGTTGTCATAATGGGCTTGACATGTCCCAGGGCCCCAATTTTTAACGAGATTTATGGTTGTCCAGTCGCCCCTCCCCAGGGCACTACTCTGGAAACCCTCATTTGGTGGGACACCTGAGGTTGACAAACAAAAGAAAACAAAACAAATCAACAACAACAGAACAACGGACTTCTTCCATCCCACAGAATGATCCCAAACTCTTTGGACGGGTCAAACGCCCAGAGAGTAAGACTCGTCCATTTCCCATGAAGTCACCCGGAAATTTCACGACCATCAGTGACTCGATATCCAGAGACAAAAACCTGAGCAAGAGCCTCACACTCTCCCTATTTTCATATCCCGTAGAGTTCTCCTCATGGTCTGTAGAGCAGTCCTGCCATACCTATGACCCGAAACATAATCCGAGTTTGTGTTTTCAGACAACTGTCCAAACAGCCCTGTCCTACACACCCTACAGGCTCAGGCCCCTGGAGCCAAACCTGATGACTGTGATTGCCCTCTCCAAGGGAATAGTATCTGCCCATTCCAATGGCCACAACACTACTAAGAATATAAACCTCCAAATTCCCTGAGGCCATCCCAATATTTGTGGCTTCCTAGGACAAATGGGGCAATCTGGCCCATCTGAGCACCTACCGGCACTCAGACCGGTAGACCGATGTCCCTAGAGGTAAAAAGGAACGAAAAGGTCCCTAGGCACCTATCGGATCCATTGCTTTGGTTTCCAGGCATCAATCCTCATAGGCCTGGCTTTCAATAACAGCATATGGCTGTTTCTTGACTCACCCATCAGAACAAATCTCATCTACACAAGGGAAACTTGCACGATGGAGCTGTGTGAAAGCCTCTCTTTAGGAGAACCCTACAAGGCCCCAGTGCCACCTCTTCATTCAAAGGTCTCCATAGACCTAAATCATTTTAGGACACATCCACGGGAGAGTCCATTTCAACTCAGCCTCCTTGGTTGCTCCCCCAGATCCAGCAGATCTAACCTGTCTTGTTTCTTGGAGACAGTTGGAATGCGAGGTGGGCTACCCAGCCATCCATCCTTAGACCATGCTCGGTATCCTCCTGGAGCCAATCAAGAGGTTTCAATTGTCCTGTAGAAGAATCTTTGCAGTTGGGAGCTTCTCACAACCCCCATCGTGGGAAAACCCCCATGGCCTCGTGATTCAACCCCCTTCAAGAAGGGGCCATCAGGGACAGAATGTCCAACCTGAGCGATCATCTGATCCTCGCCCTGACTTCAGATGCACCAGATCTTGATTCAGGTCTGTAGATTGTGCCTGCCATATCCTCAACCAGAAACCGAGGCCTAGCTTGGGTTCTCAGACCTCCGTTCTCAGACTACTGGCCCAAAGGACTCCAGTTTGGCAATCCAGAACTACATTACAGCACTCTGCCTGCCCTCCAGAAGAAAAACATTGACCTCCTGGGCTACTCAGGAACCCTAAATGAGGATCAACCTGCACGCCATTCGGCTGTACCCCAAATATATAGGCTGATCTGGGCACTAATGCCTTTCTGACACAGCCTGAGCCTGGACCTCCGGGCCCCACCCAGACAGCTGGCTGCACACTGAGCACATCGGACCCGCCATGGCCTTAGGTCGTCATCTCTTCTCAACCTCGGTTTTCAGGGTTCAGAACGTAGACCTTATCTCCAATCACGGCCCGGGTTTGAAAATGATGCAGAAATCAGAACTCTTTCCCCATGGCAGGACACCTTGTGGTTGACATGTTGTCCAAGGTACAGTGTAGTTGAAACCAGTGTGGCCCATGAGGCCCCGCCCATGCTTGCTGGCCACATTGGTCACTAACACACATTGTGACACTCAGCCTAAGCCCAGTCCTCAGGTAAGGCCACTCAGGGGCTGGATGGAGAGACAGCATATTGGGCTTGCCATGCCCCTAGGCCCCAATTTTTAACCGTAGTTCGGTTGTCCCTGCACTCTTGCCCAGGGCTCTGCTTTGGAATTCCTCTTTTGGTGGGACACCTGAGGTAACAACCTGAAAGGAGTCCACCCATCCCACAGATTGATGGAAAACAATTGGGATCGGGCCAAGTCCAAAGAGAGCAAGATTCGTCCATGGCCCATGAGGCCTCCCCAACATTCCACGGCCAACGCTGATACAAAATCCAGAGACAAAAGCTTGAGCACGCGCATCAGACTCGCGCATTCTTCATATCCTGAAAAGTTCTTCAGATAAGAACTTACACGGCACTCGAATGCACACAAAATAATAGTCTAAATTGGGCACTAATGCACTGTCTGACAACCTGAGCCCGACCTCGTGAACAACACGCAGACAGCAGACTGCACACTGAGCACATCAGACCCGCCATGGCCTTAGGTCATCATCTCTTCCCTACCTCAGTTTTCAGGCTTCAGAACCTAGCCCTTATCTCCAATCAGTGCCCAGGGGTGACTGTGATGCAGAAATCAGAACTCTTCCTTACCCATGGCAAGAAACCTTGTGGTTGGCATGTTGTCCAACGCACAGTGTAGGAGATACCAGCATTCACCCTGAGGCCCCGCCCATTCTTGAGTGCGACGAGGGCATAAACACGCATTGTGACCCTCAGCGTGAGTCCTGTCCTCTAGTACGTCCTCTCAGTGGCTGGACCATTAGATGTCATAATGGGCACCATATTTCTGGTTGTCCAGTAGCCCATCCACAGGGCTCTACTCTGGAATCCCTCATTTGTTGGGACACCTGAGGTTGAAAAACAAAACAAAACAAAACGACAACAACAGAAGAACGGAATTCTTCCATCCCTCAGATAGAGCCCCAAGTCTTTGGACGGGGCCAAACACAAGAGGGTAAGACTTGTCCATTTCCCATGATGTCACCGGAAATTTCACGACCATGAGTGACACGATATCCAGAGACAAAAACTTGAGCAAGAGCCTCATATTCGCCCTTTTTTCACATCACGAAGAGTTTTCATCATGGTCTGTAGATCAGTCCTGCCATACCTATGACCCGAAACATAAGCCGTGTTTGTGTTTTCAGACAACTGTCCAAACAGCCATGGCCTACACACCCTACAGGCTCAGGCCCCTGGAGCCAAACCTGACGACTGTGCTTGCCCTCTCCAAGGGAATTGTATGTGCCCATTCCAATGGCCACAACCCTAATCATAGGATAAACCTCCAAAGTCCCTGAGGCCATCCCAATATTTGGGGCTTCCC
>NW_026741325.1:0-5431 GCF_022355385.1 Mustela nigripes
CGGAAGCTAAGCAGGGTCGGGCCTGGTTAGTACTTGGATGGGAGGGGGACAAACCATAAGTGACTCTTAATCTCACAAAACAAACTGAGGGTTGCTTGGGGGAGGGGGTTTGAGAGAAGGGGGTGGGATTATGGACATTGCGGAGGGTATGTGCTTTGGTGAGTGCTGTGAAGTGTGTAAACCTGGTGATTCACAGACCTGTACCCCTGGGGATAAAAATATATGTTTATAAAAAATTAAAAAAAATTAAAAAAAGACATTAGGAAACCATACTTGACAATACATTAAAAGTATCATTCACCACAATCAAGTGGGATTTATTCTAGGGTTGTTCAATATTCACAAAGCAATATGATATACCACATTAAAAAAAGAAGGATAAGAATCATATGATCATATCAGGTATTTGAAAAACTTCAACATCCATTCATGATAAAGATGCATAGAAAATTGTGTTTAGAGGGGCTATTCCTCAACATAATAAAGGTAATATATGATAAGCCCACAGTTAACATCATACTCAATGGTGAAAATTTG
The DNA here is from genome assembly GCF_022355385.1 of Mustela nigripes. Classification (NCBI taxonomy): domain Eukaryota; kingdom Metazoa; phylum Chordata; class Mammalia; order Carnivora; family Mustelidae; genus Mustela; species Mustela nigripes. The sequence continues at coordinate 538 of NW_026741325.1, forward strand.
AGAGCTTTCCCTCTAAGATGAGAAACATGGCAAGAATGTCTATTCTCACTAGTTTTGTTCAACATAGTACTGGAATTTCTAGCCACAACAATAAGACAAGAAAAAGATATAAAAGGCACCTAAATTGACAAGGCAGCAGTAAAAGTGTCACTACTTGCACATAGCATGATATTGTATATAGCAAATCCTAAAGATCCAACCAAAAAACTGTTAGAAGTAATAAATAAATTCAGTAGTTGTAGGATATACAATTAATATACAGAAATATGTTGTATTTCTGTATACTAATAATGAAATATAGCAGAAAGAGAAATGAAAAACAAAATTCCATTTACAATCACAACTAAAAGAATAAAATAGTTAGGAATAAACTTAACCAAGAATATGAAAGACCTGTACTTTGAAAACCATAAGACACTGATAAAAGAAACTGAAGATAGCACACACAAATGAAAGATATTCCATGGTCATGGGCTTGAAGAATTAACATTGTTAAAAATGTCCATACTACCCAATACAATCTAGAGATTCAATGCAATCTTTATCAAGACACCAGTGGTATTTTTCACAGAACTAGATTAAATGATTCTAAAATTTATATGCAACCTCAAAAGAACATGAATAGCAACAGTCCTCTTGAAAAAGAAAAACAAAACTGGAGGTAGCACATCCCAGGTTTCAAGATATACTACAAAGCTATAATAATCAAAATGGTATGGTACTGGCATAAAAATAGATGCTTACATTGATGAAAAAGGATAGAGAGCACAGAAATAAACCCACACCTACATATTCAATTAATATAAAACAAAGGAGGCAAGAATACAATGGGGAAAAGACAGTCTCTTCAATAAATGGTTCTGAGAAAACTGGACAGTTATATTCAAAATAATAAAACTAGACCACTATCTCACATTATGCACAAAATAAACTCAAAATGGATTAAAGACTTAAATGTGAAACCAGATATCATAAGACTCCTAGCAGAAAACATAGGCCATTTGATATTGGCTTTAGCAGTATTTTGCTAGATATGTCTCCTCAGGCAAGGGAAACAAAAGCAAAAATAAAGTATTGGGGCTACACCAAAATAAAAGCTTTTGTACAGTGAAGGAAATCACCAACAAAAGAGAAAAAGCAACCTACTAAGTGGGAGAAGATATTTGCCAATGACATATCTGATAAGGGTTTAATATCTACAATTTATAAAGAACTGATACAACTTAAAACCAAACAAGCCTTTTCAGAAAATGAGATCAGAATAGACATTTTCCCCCCAAAATATACACATGGCCAATAAACATAGAAAAGATGCTCAACATCACTAATCGTTCAGGAAATGCAAATCAAAAACACAATGAAATATCAATTTGTACCTGTCAAAATGGCTAGTATCAAAATGTTAAGCAATAATAAGTGTTGGTGAAGATGTGGAGAAAAAAGAACACTTGTACTCTGTTGGTGGGAATGTAAATTGGTGTAGCTACTGTAGAAAGCCATACAGAGTTTTCTGAAATTTTTAATTTTTAATATTTTCCAGTGCCTACAAAATATGTATCAAAGTAGACCATAATCTGGACCATGAAACAAACTTCAACAAGTTTATAGAATTGAAACCATACAAAGTGTTTTCTATGACACAACGGGACCACATTAAAAATCAATATCAAAATGGTAAGAAAATCTTCAGACACTTGGGAATTAAACAACATACTTCTAAATAATCCACAGGTCAAAGAATAAGTCTCAGGTGAAATACAAAAATATACCGAAGAATAAAAATAACATGTCAAATTTTGTAAGCTGCAGCTTAAGCAATGATGAGAGGGCTATTTATAGCACTAAATGCTTACATTTGAGAAGAAGCAAAGTCTCAAGTCAATATCTAAATTCCCACCTCAAGAAACTAGAAAAAGAAGAATAAGACAAATCTTAAACAAGTCAAAGCAAGAACATAATAAAGATATGAGTATAAATCAATGAAATTGACAATAAAAATTCAATGAGAAAAGATCTGATTTTATGTGAGTAAAATTGTAAACTTCGAGCAAGACTGACAAAGAAAAAAAGAAATAAGACATCAAAAGGATGAGAGAATACTAAAAACACCACATAAATCAGTTTGACTATTTAGATAATTTGGACAAATTTATCAAAAAATACAAACTATTGCAACTCATCCAAACTGAAATAATTTTAATTACCTTATATCTATTAAAGAAATTAAATTCTTTTTTTAAGGATTTTATTTATTTATTTGACAGACAGAGATCACAAGTAGGCAGAGAGGCAGGCAGAGAGAGAGAGAGAGGGAAGCAGGCTCCCTGCTGAGCAGAGAGTCCAATATGGGGCTCAATTCCAGGACCCTTGGATCATGACCTGAGCTGAAGGCAGAGGATTTAACTCACTGAGCCACCCGGGCGCCCCCAAATTAAATTCTTATTTTAAAACCCCCCCTCAAAACTTCCAGGCTCACATGGCTTCACTGTGGAATTCTACTAAACTTTTAAGGAACAAGTGTTGCCAATTCTCTGCAGCCTCCAGAAATCAGAATAGGAGGAAAGGAGTAAATTAATTTTATGAAGTTAGTATTATCATGATATCAAAAGGAAATGTCAGTACAAAAATAGAAAATTTCAGGGAATCCTGGTTTGCTCTGTTGTTGGTTAAGCATCTCCCTGGGCTCAGCAATGATCCCAGGGTCTTGAGATGGAGTTCCACATCAGTCCCCTTGCTCAGGGAGAGCCTGCTTCTCCCTCTGCCTGCCGTTCTCCCTGCTTGTGCTCTTTCTCTCTCTCTCTCTCTCCGACATATAAATAAAATCTTTAAAAAAAAAGAAACTTTCAAATCAGTAATCCTTATGAATATAGATATGAAAAATCAACACTATATTGTACACTTGAAACTAATATAACACTGTATGTTAACTATCTGGAATTAAAGTAAAAGCTTAGAAACAAAAAAAAAATTAGCAATAACATTCAGCAATACATAAAAGGGTTAACCACCATGACCATATAGAGTTTATTACAGAGATACAAGTCGGTTTAATATTTGAAAATCAATCAGGGGCACCTGGGTGGCTCAGTCCTTAAGCGTCTGCGTTTCGCTCAGGTCATGATTCAGAGTCCTGGGATGGAGCCCACATTGGGCTCCCTGCTCAGCAGGAATCCTGCTTCTCCCTCTACCACTCCCCCTGCTTGTTTCCATCTCTCGCTCTCTCACTCTCTCTCTCTGTCAAATAAAAATAAATAAATAAAAGTCTTCAAAAAAGAAAAAGAAAAAATAAATCATTATAATCTACCATATTACCAGGCTAAAAAAGAATTACATGATCAGATCAATCAATGCAAAAAAATAATTTGACCAAATTCAACATTCATTCATGATTAAAATAAACTTGCAGAAATAAAATAGAAGAGAATTTGTACCATTTAATAAAGAGTATCCATATGAAAACTGGAGCTAAAATTTCATTTAATGGTGAAATGCTTTCCTCCTAAGAAACAAGGCTAGGATGCCAACTCTCATCACTCTTATTCAACATAGCACTTTACATTCTAGCCAGTTTATAATAATACCAGAAAAGGAAATGAACGGAATAGAAAATAGAAAAGAAGAAATAACACTGTCCTTACTTGCAGATTACGTGATAATGTTTGTAGAAAATAACCAAGAAATCTACTCAAAAAATCTCCTAGGTCTAAGTGGTCAAAGCAAGGTCAAAGTATACAAGATAAACATACAAAAATCAATAATATTTCTATATATTAACAATGGACACATACATGGCTCCTGAAATTTTAAATATAGAACCATTGTGATGGATAGTAACTGGACTTGCTGTGATCTTTTCATAATGTATAGAAATATTAAATCATGTTGTATACCTGAAACTAAGATAATGTTATTTATCAATTATACTTAAATTTAAAAAAAATAAATATAGTATTGTATTATTTATAAGCACTCAAAGAAATTATCTGTGTATAAATATAAAAAAACATGTATAGGATTTGTATGTTAAAAACTATAAAACATGGATGAAAGAAATTTATTAAAGATTTAAATAAATGAAGATGAATACTATGTTAATGGATTGAAAGACCTAGCATAGTAAAGATGTTGATTTTTATGGTTTGTCTCCCTCCAAAATAGTTTTTTTAAAAAAGGATGTCGATTTTTTCCAAATCAAAAAACAGGATAAATTCCTAGCAAATTCCCATCAAAATCTCAAAAAAGTAAATGTTTTATAGATATAACCAAGATTATTCTAAAATTTGTATGGAAAAGCAAGAGGACTAGAAAGCTAAAACAATTTTGAAAAAGAATAATGTAGAGGACTTATATAGCTATAGTACTCAAGAGCAAATGGTATTACTTCAGGGATAAACACATAGATAAGTGGAACTGAATCAAGAACCCAGATGCAAAGGCAGTGAACTTATTTCAAAGAATATTGAATTAAGGTGAAATAAGCAAGGGGAAAATACCCTGCAGGGATCTGAAGATGAAAAGAGTTTAGAGAAATACTGGGGCCTGGAGAAAGTTTTGGGAGTCACGGACATTTTGGTGGCATTTGAAACAGGGTGAGACAGTGTATATTAGAGGAAAGGAGGGAGCCAAAGACTCAACTGAGCACACATTTGAGAAACAAGATTATGAAGGAGATCGGAAAAGAAGGTAGAAAAAGAGAAAGTGGTGAGAGAGGTAGGACAGGAGCAGTACAGTATATGGTGTCATAGAAACAAAAAGAACATTGATATTTTCAGAGCACTAAACGAGAAAAACATGCAGCCAAGAATACTATATCCAGCTAGGCTATCATTGAAAATAGAAGGAGAGATTAAAAGCTTCCAGGACAAACAAAAACTGAAAGAATTTGCAAATACCA
>NW_026741326.1:0-5428 GCF_022355385.1 Mustela nigripes
TTAGAGGAAGCAGGCTCCCTGCTGAGCAGAGAGCCCGATGCGGGACTCGATCCCAGGACGCTGAGATCATGACCTGAGCCGAAGGCAGCGGCTTAACCCACTGAGCCACCCAGGTGCCCCAAAAGGCCATGTTTTAAAAACTTCTATCAGCTCAAGCCAGTAAAACCCTGTCCTTCTATACTGTGCCACCATTAAAAGCAGAATTATTGCAAAAAGAAAAAAAAGCCAAGTAACTGTGAGCTTTCTCTCAGAATGGTACAAATATACACAACCCTGACCTTTCACTTCACTGATTACAAAACAACTATATTCTTCAACCACTTTACACAAATACAGAACAGGCTCTGGATATGCCAAAGAGAGATCTGAAACACCTAGCAAACCAAGGCGGAGGCAATGGGAAAGCAAGCTGAAAATCGTTATACCCAGCATTAGGCATGCAAGCTACAAGTAAACACACCCCAACCTTCCACCATGGGCCCTCAGCGGGCAGAGAGTACATTTCCCTAACTCATGTACAAATAGGCAGAGAGAATGGCTCACTTCCTCACAGACAGTGTCAGATCAATTTCAAAACCAACAAGCATATTCTTTTAACCCCTACCGCAGCTTCCTGCTTTCCACACGTCTATTTGTGTACAACAGAATGTTGAGGGCCTAGCTCCTGCTGCGTTTTCACCAAAGGCCCCTCCCAAAGCAGTCAGCCACATGCCTATGGGCGAAAGCTAAAGTTTCAAGGGTTTTTTTTCTAAAATTCCTTTGGCTGGCCATTAAAAATTGTGTCTCTGTGGATACATGTCAGGAGAACCCAGAAAAATGCTGCTTAGAAATCCTTTGCTGGACTAAAATACACTGCGGTCTGAATCTGGGGGTAAGGTACTGAAAGAAAGACCCTGGTAATTAAATCCAACATAGGAAAGATAAACTTCTATCAAAAAGCCCACATTTGCCTTTAATATGTACCTAGCTTTCTGTTTTATGTGGCAGTTTCAGATTCCAGAAGGGCAGCCATTTTGTTTTTTATTTTTTTTTAAATAAATGACTTTAAGGATTTCATCCTAGTACCTCCTACTATTGCACGTCAAGTTATGCTCTCTTGTGGTCCTTGCAAAAAAAAAAAAAATCCAAAACTTAAAAATTAGACAAAAAGGGATGATGAAGTGACCTTTTAATGTCATGCTGATGGACTTTTTCTAAGCTCCACCCCCAGCAGGATCATGTGATTCTCTCTGGAAATGTAACTTGATTTAACTAACCCTTTATTAGGACATTTTACAACCCTATAAAAGTCAGAGGATAACATACAGAAAAATGATAAGGTGTGCTCCTTTCTTTTTTCCTTCTCTGGTAGAGATAAGAACCGTGGAGGTTAAGATTGTATTGTTCTCTGAAACATGAACCTGTTTTGAATTAACTTTGCAATCTTATTTGAACATCCCTTTCTCGACTGACTTTTTCATCTGTTCCTCATAACCTCACTGAATCAGTTTTGTGATTCTGCTAGTTCCCTCCTTAAATGAATCCAATAAAACTCTGACACAATAAAACTGCATGTAATAAAACATCTGCATCTTTCTAACAATTTAAGAAGAAGTCTTTGTTATTTCTTGGACCCAACAATCAAATGGTACCTGGGAGAGTGAGTTCCAGACTTTAGGACTCCTCAGCAGTCATACACATAGGGCAGACACACGAGGACCAGATTCAGGCTGACTGGCTCTGCGGGCTAGGGTGGCACAAACAGGGCTCCAGCCCAGGCATGACATGCCCTACCCCATCCACAGAGGCCACAGCTTTAAAAAAGTATATACATTTGAAAATAAATGAGAAGCCCTGCCACTCCCATGGGTCAATCCACAAGAGATATGAGAGTCTATGTCTATAAGAAGACCTATACAAGAATGTTCAGAGCCTTTATTCATAAAATACCCAAGCTGGAAATGACCCGAATGTCCATCAACAGAAGAACAAGATAAACAAATTCTGGCATATTCATAAAATGGAACAGGATACAGCAAGAACAAAGTACGATGTAGGCAACAACAGTTTGTTATGCAACAGGAGTCACACATGAAAGAACACAGACTTTATGATTCTATTTATATGAGATTCAAATACAGGCAAGCTTTGTCTATAATGATCAATTACCTAGGAGAAGGGGAATGACTGGGAAAAGGCATGATGGTACTTTTTGGAGGGACAGAAATAGGATTGATCTGGATGACGGTTACAAAGGTACATACTTACAAAAAGAAAACCACCAAGAGGTACAGTTATGACTTCAGCTTTTTACTCTATGTAAATTACACCTGAAAATAAATATTTTTTTTAAGAAGAGGAGAGAGAGAGAGAGAGAGAGAAATAGATTCTTAAAAAAGTAAGTAAGGGGGAAGAAAGGAAAGGGGGAATTAAAAGGATTCTTCTTCCACATGTACAGTAAATAAATAAGAACTAACTAAATAAAAGAAAAAGGAGGATAAACCCAAAAGGACACGACTATACTCTGGTTGGATACATTTTTGCCTGCCAACAAATCTCAGCCCAAGAGCTGGCAAAGCCCAGGCATCTTATTGACAAAGGGGTGATTGGAATGGCTGGTAGTTTTCTTCTGAGAAACTGCAACAATACAGAGTTAAGGGTACATACTGAATCCCAGCACCTTGGGGGACCATTCTCCGTAAGGACATTTATTAAGGATCTGATAAATCAATCAAGAAAATGCTTAAGGTAAACTCTCTTGACGGCGGTAACGTTGGCATAAAGGCACACAAACAAACAGTGGGATTCTACAAGACTAACCAATTCAATCCAGGGACAAATTCTTCTTAAGCTAAATAAAGCATATGTAAACCCACTCTCAAAACTGCAAACTTATGCCAATATGATTGTTATTACCTAAAGATATACTTTCAGCTTCTAGAACCCTCTACGGCAGTTTGCGTTATTGTTAAACTCCACTGCATCCACCTACTAGATTTTTCAATAATAGGCCTAAAACATTCCCAGTGGGTGAAGACTTGAAAATAGACTCAGCCATCTGAAAGAATAGAAGTTTCTTTTTCTGCCAAATGTGACAGCCACAAGTGGTGCAGCCCCAGCCGTTCCTGCCACATCCTTTCTGGCTCCGGTGGAATGAGCACCTCCCTAGAGTGTGACTTCCCACACTGGAAGTGCTCTAGCTGAGGTGAGAAGACAAGTGATAAGGCCCTCAGGCCAGGGGAGAGGGAGACATGAACAGCGACACACTCAGTCGGTGGCCAGCCACACGCTAAGTCCTGCCTCCCTTAGTCCTCAGAGTGGCCAGATGAGGTAGTCGGGCTCCAAAAAGGAAGCAGATGGCACACCCGAATTAGGTAATCTGAGGTGGGACTAAGGAGACGACGTCCTCCCCACCCCCTACCCCAAAGTGGGTGAGAAACTCTGAGGCAGGAGGCGGGGCTAGTGACAGGGGATGAAGAGAAAGGAAGGTGGAGGAAGGGGACTTAGGAGCAGCCACCATCTGGCAGAGGGACAGCCCCGGGGCAGCAAGCCAGCAGGGTAATCCCTGACCTGGCTGGCCTCCTTCCCTCCCGGCCGTCTCCTGCCAGCGTTCCCCTTGAGCCAAAGCCCATGGAAGCCAGAGGGCAGAAGCCCGCTGGCTGCGATGGCCCAAGGCCCAGCCCCAGCCCCAGCAGGTGGAGAAGGGTGGAGAGGGGCCCCTCGCCAGAACCACATGGCCCTGGGCTCACAGTGAGGAGCTCTGGCTCCCCAGCACTCCTTGAGCAAGCAGGAGAGGTTCTGAGCCTGCCTGGGCTCTCCGCGCACTGTGCTTCCCTGTCCCGGTGCCTGCCCAGCTCCCACAAATGCTTAAACAGGTCGCCCAGCCTTAAGCCCTGAACAAAGTACAACTCAGAAGTTTTCTGAGTCTATGGATGTGTGGTTTAGGAATAAGGGGGCACCGAGCCTATAGAACATCAAAATAAGGCTTTCAAAAGAGGGCCTCCCCTCAAAACTGGTGCCAGCACTGCTGCCCCTTCTCCTTCCCAGGGATATTCTCCCTCCTCCCAAGTCCCCCCTTCCTTCCCAGAGCTTCCTCTCTCTCTCCCACAGCCCTCACCTCCTTCCCAGGGTCCTCTTCTCTCTCTCCCAGACCTTCCTTTCTCTGGCCCGTGGTCCTCCTCTCTCAACTTCTTTCTCCTCTACCTTCACACCAAACTTTCTCCCTTTTATCTGGACAAACCCTCCTTCCCCATCGGAATTTGCACAACTTCAAGGATAGTCCTTGTCCCAAAATTGGGGATTTTGTTTGGAAGGGCACAATAATTCCCCATTTATACATCAATTCAAAAGCCAATCTGTGGTAGCCCAGACGTAATGCTTTCCTCCTCTTAAAAGGGGAGAGAGCTGCTAGGTTCAACTGTAGTCCAAGAAAAAAAAAGTTTTTATTCCCACAACTACTTACAGAAAGTAAGGTTATCAGCACGTTACCAACAAAACTTCCCCCAGCCCCCTGCACAACAACAAAATGAACTAAAGAAATGTTAGCAGGATCACTCTGAGGCAAAATCCTAAAGAAAGACACTGAGCTGAGTTCCTATTTGTTCTAGACTGGGGGGCGGGATACAGGCTCAGGGGTTGGGCACTGTTTCTCAACATCAATCCCTTTTCATAAAACCCTCCCATGCAGCCCCTGAGGCTCTCTGACCAGGGCACGTGCTTCTCTGGGCCCAGCATTCCCCACACCACCTGCTCCCCACAGCCGCAGGTCTTAGGCGTGGTCTGCTACCCGCCAAAACTACAGCAGACGCTCTGGGGATTTGTGCACAGGCCTTCCTACCACGAACAAGCCAGGCTTCCCTAGCATTAGACGGGAAGTTCATGGTACAAAAAATTTTTAGACCTACTTGGTATTTCCCACATGGAACAGCCTCGAGGTGATCTGCCCCCCCGCCTTTTTAAACCCAATTCCAACAATTATGTACAACTTGCAGTATATAATTTCTTAACATGAATGGGCTACATTTTTATAATTAACCCCTAGATGACTTCTGCAAAGGGCATAATTTTCCAAACCTTATTGAAGAAGTAGATTTTATGCAACACTTCATGGTCACGAAGGGGAAAGGAAAATTAAATAGAGTTCTCATAAAAAAAAGTGATGTGAATATAAAGGATGAAAACATAGCATAACTGAAATTCTACATTTAGTTTGATTACTACTTGACTTAAATAGTCAAAACCACTTTCATCTCATTTTGAATGGAATGGAAAAGGGTAAAATTCCTTTAAAACATCAAAGCAAGCAAACGAGTACATAAATAAAAACAATTTAACAAGCTTTATATTTTTCCAGTATTTTTTAAAGTGATGTACTTTAAAAAGAGAACATTCTGGGCATTAAGAAAACAAGTTCAAAATGGGTCCCTAGATAGTTGGTGCAAAGCTCTAC
>NW_026741327.1:0-5425 GCF_022355385.1 Mustela nigripes
GAACTGTTTACAAAAGAGAAAATGCAAATGGCCAATAAATAAAAACATTAAATAACACCTAACCTAATTAGAAATAGAAAAATTCTATTTTGAGGGAAGTCTGTCAATACAAAATGTTGGTGAAGAGGTGAAGAAACAAGAACTTCTGGTAGCATTTTAATCGGTATTTTGACTTGGGAAAACAGGTAGATAGTCTTAGAAAACTTGAAGATACATTTAGCCTATGATTAGCAACTCTACTGCTAGACTGATTCCTTAAGGAAAATCGGTGCATATGTTAACACTGGAGACATATACAAGAGTGTTCATGTCGGCCTTGCTTGAGCAAATGCTGAAAACAACCTAAAAGTCCCTCAACACTCAAATCAATAAATAAATTATAAGAAGCTCTGTACAGCAACAAAAATGGATTGTGATTATATGCAAAATGCATTAAAAAACCATAGTATTTAGGAAAGAGGAAGATACAAGCAAATATATATTGTTCAATTTTATATACTTTATTAAAGCTGTCAAACTAAAATAATTTTAAATAATTTACACAGTGATTTTTAAAAAGCAAAAGCAATTAAATAATTAACATAACAGCAGGAGAGTGGTTACTCATAGGGTTGATGGAAGTGGTTATAGTCCTTATGTAAGGCTTTGGTGATACTGGCAAATTTTCTATTTTTTAACTAGGTCAAAAAACTTGTTTGCTCAAGGGTTTACTTCAGAATTATACTTGAAATTGCACACATATTTATATGTATTTGTGTGCATATTAATGCACTAGTCTGTGTGCTAATGCTAAAAACATACACACAAAGCAGAATTAGTGGAATTTTAAGTGGTGACTCTGAAGAAGTTTGGTTATAAATAGGGGCAGAGCCATAAGATGGTTATAAGATTTAGGGTTAAGATGGATTTTGTAAACACGGGTGGTGCTCAAGCATTTTATTGATGCAAAAAGTCAGCCTTAAAAATAATCTTTTAATTTCCCACAAACTTGCTTGTTAATATCTTTCTTTACTTCATTATTACCACATTTTTTCTATTAGAGATAATAGTTTGGATTTTGAAAGTTACTGTCTTCTAAATCTCTAGTATCTGTAGTATTACAAAACACGCTTATGGAAAGCAAGTACTTACTGAGATAGCTTTAGCTTTGAGAATTTACAGCAAAAATATTTTCCAGTTAAATAATATTCACATGACTATACTTAAGTTGGAAAGGCAACAGGGAATAACAATACTATATAACAGATTTTTCAGGTGATGCACACATTCTACAATAATAACAGAATAAAAATGTCATTTCTTGCTGGAATTCACTTACAGCAAGAAACATTGTTTGAAAAAGAACAGTTAATAGCAAAGGAAAGGGAAATTACTAAAACAAGGCAAAATTGTCCTACTACAAAATGCCAAAAAACATTCATATATACCACTTTGGATTTTTTCCAGCTTTTCTGAAGTATAGTTGAGAAAAATTACTTGTATTTAGGTTGCATGATGTGATTTTTTGAGGTGCCCAATGAAATAATTATATATTTATATAGTAAATTATCACAATCAAGTTAATTAATATATTAGATTTTTCCTTTTTTTTTTAAAGATTTTATTTATTTGACAGAGATCACAAGTAGGCAGAGAGGGAGGCAGAGAGAGGAGGAAGCAGGCTCCCTGCTGATCAGAGAGCACGATGCGGGGCTCCATCCCGGGACCCTGGGATCATGACCTGAGCCAAAGGCAGAGGCCTTAACCCACTGAACCACCCAGGCGCCCCCAGATTTTTCCTTTTTTTGTGTGTGTTGACAATGCCTAAAATTTACTATCCTGCCAAATTTTAAGCATAAATTATTAATACCTATAATCATAAGTATATCAGATCCCAGAATTTATTCATCTTATAAATAAAAGTTACACCCTTTGATCAGTATCTTCCTATTTCCTCACCCCCTAGCCCCTGAGATAATATTCCACTCTCTGCTTCTATGAGTTTGACTTTTTTATATTCCACATATAAATGACATCATAGAGTATATGTCTTTCCATGTCTGGTTTATTTCACTAAGCATAATATTCTCTGGGCTCATCCATGTTACCACAAATGGTAAAAGTCTCCTCATTTTTTCAGTTGAAAATATTCCATTGTATATATAGATCACATTTTCTTTATTCACTTCTTGATAGACACTTAATCTGTTTCAATGTCTTGGCTATTGGGAATAATGTTGCACTGAACATGTAGTGCAGACATCTCTTCAAGATGGTGACTTCATTTCCTTTGGATATACAGCCAGGAATGGAACTACTGAACCATATAACAGTCCTATGTTTAATTTTTTGAGTAACCTCCATACTGTTTTCTATAATGGCTGTACCAATTTACCTCGGATTATAAGTGATTCTATATTCATATGAAGAATAAAGAATTGGGCAAAATTTATGACCTAAATTAAATGATAATACAACCATAGAGAGGAAATAAAAATACACTAACTGCTTCAGAATATATGTATTTTTTACTTATTTTTTTTTTCCAAGTGAGAGAAAGCATGCACATGCATGTGCGCACTAAATGCAGGGAGTTGGGGGTGGGGGGAGTAGCAGAGGGAGAGAGAGAATCCCAAGTGGACTCCATACTGAGCATGGAGCCCCATGTGGGGTTGAATCTCATGACCCTGAGTTCATGACCGGAGCTGAAATCAAGAGTTCAACTGAGCCACGCAGGTGTCCCCAGAGTATACTTCTTTTTTTAAATTCATATATTAAAATTTTGGAGATAATCTATTTTTAGTTGTCTTTTATGATTGCTCTATTATTCAAAAAAAACATAGCATATGACTTAGAATGACTAATGTATCAGAATATAAGTATTCTTATGACTAAGTATATGAGAATGAACAAAGAAAATGTGTATGTGTCTATGTGTGTGTAGAGTTGTACACTCTTTTCTTCACCATTTTGTCAGATTCCAGTGTCTTGTAATAGAGAAGACTCAGGTCTCTTTACATTCCTCCATTTCTGTTCCAGGCCAATAGTATTTCTATGCTGTGATTATTTTGTGTCTCATATTTCACTGTTCTTCCATGGATAGAAGAAATTTATTCACATGGGATGGGATAAAAATGTGTCAGGTCAATGTCTTTACTCTGTGCTCATATTCCACTACTAAATCACGGCTGATCCTGCCAAAACAAGAAACTAGTTCATTGATTTACAATATGAATGGCCTCTGTCTGTTGGTATAAACACACAAAGCAGAGAATCTTTCAGAACTTTGTAATGAAAAGTCTTGGATGTGAGATGAATGACCTACAAAAGATGAGGAAATCTACCCCTTTCTTCACCTCAGTAATCTCTGTTCTGTGAGGAGAGAGTTGATTTCTGTTCAAGGGATATAAAACTGCCCATCTTCAGTTGCATCAAAATTCTTAGCAATACCAGGGGCCCTGAATGAATTAAGTTTTGTATATATTCCTATAAAGAAAGGTATTTTTTAAAAATAAATGCCCAAAGTTTAACTACAGGTTTGTGTGTGTATGTGTGTGTGTACACCCGTATTTAAACAGTTTTCTTTCATTAATACCTTCTCAAACAAATTTTGTGTCTTGCTACATTTCTCATTTTATAGGAAAGATCATAAAAGTCACTCTGATTATTCCTTTATAAATTTTATTAGAGTTGTTCCAACAACAATCTTTGATCTCCAAAGTGTACTCTACTTTTCAATATTACAACCTAATTTAGCCTAAGTTGTTCTCTAACTCACTCAATATTCTTAAAAAAGGATTTCTGATCTGCATTTATCTGACAAGGTGATGCATCTTTTTGAAGTTTTGTCTTCCATCACATCATGATGGCCTGTCACTCATGTGACAAGGAGTTTAAGATGAATGGAGTTAAGGAGAAAGGTCAAATAAAATGCACTGCCAGGCTCTAGCATGACACAATCCATCAAATGAAAGAGCAAAACCTCTTTAGCCTGTAAGCATTCACTTACAAATTGTCAAATGTTCATGATAATCTAAACTTCTGGGATAAACTGAAAGTGAACCTTGGTTTCAAAAATGGGAAGTGGCACTAATTTAGTGAAAATAAAAGTGAGCAACAGATCTTTCATCTTCAAGCATTTCTTCTTTTTTTCTTTTAATGGACATCATACTAAATTATATCTTCAAAATTTTGTTCTATTTCACTGTTTGACTTGATTTAGATTTATAAAAAAATGCTTCAATTGCCTTAAGTGTACTTCCAAGATAGCACCAAATATAATTCAGTGATTTCAGCAGGTAAGAAATGAACTCACCTGCTCAGGTGTTAATATGTGCAACTTTGTCTATCACTATCTTAGAGCACAAGAGTTGGCAAAAAGATCAAGGATCATAAATTTGGATATTTTCAGGGGAAAGTAGTTATGCTCTAATGGGGAAAAAGTGGTTATGGATGGCCAAAGGGACAAATATGATTGTAGTCAAATCACCAGTTGGATTTACTACAAAAGTTGAGGCTGTAAAATTACATGTTAAAATTGGTTTTAACTTTTTCACTTTCTAACTACAAAATTTGGAATTGATATTCATATCGACCTTGAGAGAAATAATTATTGCGGTAAAAACTCTAAGTATTTAACAACCACTAAATAGTAATACCTTGTTAAAAGGGTTACATAATGCCTGACTTTTGGAATCCCAATAAAAACTAATGGAAAAAGATCAATCAGCAGGAGAAAAACAATTTGGAAAAAAAAGGTCCATTTTGTACAGCAAATTTCTTACTCTTTACTTGAGAAAAGGGCTGTCCTGATGATTCCAAAAAAATTCATTCAAATTTCCTAATTAATGATTTTTGCAAGTTAAAAAAATCACCTGAACTTTAACTTTTTATTTCACTAAATGAAATTTTCCCCATGCCCATATTAATGTCTTTTATTCTCAATTGTGGAGTTAAAACATAATCATTCAATATATTCAAACTGATCATAATAGTACTTCCAATAGAAATATCTTTATATTTTTAATTTAAACTAGTTTACTAATTCCATAGGCAAGGTTGGTTTACTAATAGAGATTTTAAAGTAATTCATTATAAGCATGATTTAATACAAATTTTTAATCACTTCTCTTGTGCTATATAAAATTTCTAATTTATATCAGGTACTTCCATATAAACACAAAATGAGGACTGTCTATGTATGGAAATTATTTGTATATTGTTTGTAGTGACCCCACATATTTTATTGTATATCATAAATATCCTTCCCCTAGGACTGGGTTTTAGATGCATATAATAATCATTGTATTTTCTTTTTTTTTTTTTTTTGAGTTTTTAAATTTTTTATTTTTTATAAACATATATTTTTATCCCCAGGGGTACAGGTCTGTGAATCACCAGGTTTACACACTTCACAGCACTCACCAAATCACATACCCTCCCCCAG
>NW_026741328.1:0-5423 GCF_022355385.1 Mustela nigripes
CTACAAATTAGTCTAAATCAAGGAACACTTCAGGGTAATCACTTCGCAACTAATAAAACAACCCCTTGGGTATTATTATCCTTTACTTTTCACTGTTGACTAATGAATTTGAAACATAATCAAACTAGAGCACCCTTAAGTGAATAAAAACTAAAACAAACAAAAGATGTATTCCAAAAAGTTTAGTTCTTTTATTAATGAAATTGGTAATTTCTTCAAGTTTCTGGTGGGGTTGGTGGGGTAATCAACTGAAAGGTTTCTAAAAACTCTGCCCTTTTAATAAATATGAAGGAGAGAGAAAGTGTGTGTGTGTGTGTGTAGGACTTGTGAATTTCAGGTTTACCAAGGTTGTGGAAAGGTTGACAAAATCTGCATAATCCTTGTTGATGAGCTCGACCATGGCTATTTTAAGAAGTTTATAGTAGAGTTCCAGATCTCCTCTTAGTTCCGCCAGCTGGACATGCTTCCTACAGTCAGACACAAAGTGATCAACGTCGAAATCTTCCTGAAAATCAAACCAGAAAGAAAAAATGATTGCACTGATACCACATTTTACATAGAAAAATAAGATCAGAGAACGAATAAGAGGCTGAATTACTGCAGGGGAACACACACAGGGACATCAGGGGGTCTGCTCACTTCCTAAGATTATGGGAAAGGGGGCCCCTCACCAAGACCATTCTCTCCTGTTGCCTAACTCTACAGGCATTTTATCTCTTTTAATTATACATTTCAAAGAGGCTCTTCTCAAAATAGAAACAGCTTTTTCTTCTTAATTTTAAAAGTAACAAATGTTCACTGTCAAAGTTTCAACCAACCAAGAAATACTTCTGTAAGAGAGAGAAAAAAAAAATCACCCACTCTCTAATGCTCTGCAGTTAAGCACTGTTAATGTTTATTTTTCTTCACTATTTAACACAGCGATTCACATCGTTCCAGACTTTGTTTTGGTCTTTCTCTTTACTTTTTTTTTTTTAAGATTTTATTTATTTGAGAGAGAGAGACGGAGAGAACAAGTGGGAGGAGGGGCGGAGGGAGAAGCCAGCTCTCTGCTGAGCTGGGAGCCTGATCCCAGGGTTCATTCCAAGACCCTGAAATCAAGACCTCAACTGAAGGCAAATGCTTAACTGACAGAGACACCCAGGTGCCCTAGTGTTTCTCTTTAAAATATAAATTATTTTGGGGTGCCTGGCTGGTTCAGTGGGTTAAGGTCTGTCTTTAGCTCAGGTCATGATCCCAGGGTTATGGTTTCAAGCCCTGCATTGGGCTTTCTGCTCAGCAGGGAGCCTGCTTCCCTGTCTCTCTCTCTGCCTGCCTCTCTGCCTACTTGAGATCTCTTGTCTGTCAAATAAATAAATAATTTTTTAAAAAATAAAATATCAATTACTTTTTAAAGAAACTGACATATAATGGACACATGTTAGTTTCAGGCATACAACATAAAAATTCCATATTTTTATCTGTTGTGAAATGATCACCCTAAAACTAGTTAACATCCATCACCAAACATACACATTTTTTTCTTGTGCTAAGAAATCTTAAGCTTTAGCAACTTTAAATATATAATAATATAGGGCACCTGGGTAGCTCAGTGAGTTAAGGCCTCTGCCTTCGGCTCAGGTCATGATTCCAGGGTCCTGGGATCGAGCCCCACATCAGGCTCTCTCCTCAGCAGGGAGCCTGATTCCTCCTCTCTCTCTGCCTGCCTCTCTTCCTACTTGTGATCTCTGTCAAATAAATAAATAAAATCTTAATATATATATATATACACATATATATATAAAATATACTATGCAGCTATCAAAAGAAATGAAATCTTGCCATGTGCAATGATGTGGATGGAACTAGAGAGTATGCTGAGTGAAATAATCAGAGAAAGACAATTATCATACAATCTCCCTGATATGAGGAATTTGAGAGGCAAAGTGGGGGATGTGGGGGTAGGGAAGGAAAAAAAATGAAACAAGATTGGATTCGGAGGGGGGCACCTGCGTGGCTCAGTGGGTTAAAGCCTCTGCCTTTGGCTCAGGTCATGATCCCAGGGTCCTGGGATCGAGCCCCACATCGGGCTCTCTGCTCAGTGCAGAGCCTGCTTCCTCCTCTCTCTCTGCCTGCCTCTCTGCCTACTTGTGATCTCTGTCTGTCCAATAAATAAATAAAATCTTTAAAAAAAAGATTGGATTGGGAGGGAGACAAACCATAAGAGACTCTTAATCTCACAAAACAAACTAAGGGTTGCTGTGGGGAGGGGTGTAGGGAGAGGGTGGTGGGGTTGTGGACATTGGGGAAGTTATGTACTATGGTGAGTGCTGGGAAGTGTGTAAGCCTGTAACCCTAATAATACATATTTCTAATAAAAAATAATAAAATAAATATACAATAATACACAGTATTATTTACTACAGTCACTATGATGTACATTACATCCCCAGGGCTTATCTTATTAACTGGAAGTTTATACCACTGGACCCCTTCATCTATTTCCTCCACAACCTCGCCTCTGGCAACTACCAATCTGTTCTCTATTACTTCATTTTGTTTTGTTTTTTAGATTCCACATGTGAGGGAGATAATACAGTATTTCTCTTTCTCTGTCTGACTTATTTCACTCAGCACCATATCCTCAAGGTCAATCCATGTTGTTGCAAATGGCAAGACTTCCTTCTTTTTGTGGTTGAGTAATTTTCCATCATATACACACACATTTTCTTTATCCATTCACCCCGTTGGTGACACTTTAGTTATTTCCAAGTCTTGGTTGTTGTAAATACTGCGATACTCACTACTGTGAGTTTGAGTCTTGCTGGCCGCTAGAGCCAGGTGATCTAGAGGTATACCCTGGGTAGCAACAGCAAACCTTGGGGCATCATACGAGCATTCAAGCTCCTTTCCAAGAGATACCAGAAAGCAGAAGCGAGGCAGAGTGACAGCACAAAGATGGTACCCATCAGCTCCATCTTTGGAGAATACCTTACTAGGCTCCTAGATCCCTGTTAAATTAGATGCCTGCCCCTCAGGGCTTTAAGATAAGCAAATGAGCCTCTCTCACAGAAATCTGAACGCATTTCAGTCTGCTAGTTCCGTGCTGAGTTCCAGGGTGGGTAAGTCTACTCCGCAACTGCATTAAGAACTGTTTCTCAGTTTGCTATAGCCTTGTGGGTCTCATGGGTGCAAGCTCTGATGGCTTTCAAAGCTGGATGTTTTGGGGTCTTGTCTCTTAGATGTACGTCTTGAAAGTTGGAGTGCCAGAAGTGGGGCTCAAACCCTTTGCTCCTCAGGGAGAAGCCTGTGGTTGTGAGTACCCTCCCAATCCCAGGTTGCTGTACCAGGGGTGGGGTTTATGGCAAGACTGATTCTTACTTCAACATAGGTTTTTTTCCTTACTCACCTAATGTGTAGTAGTCACTCAGCTAGTTGTAGGGTTTTTTCCACAGGAAATTTTTCCATATGGAGCTATAGATTCAGTGTGATATTTCATAGAAGAGATGAGTTCAAGATCCTCCTATGCCACCATCTTGAATAGAAACCCCAGACCTTCTCTATGTATGTGTGTACACACACATATGTGTACACACACACACACACACACACACACACACACACACACAAATATTCATGCTCTTCTAATCTATTTCCCATCTAGGGGCACCTGGGTGGCTCAGTGGGTTAAGCCTCTGCCTTTGGCTCAGGTCTTATCTCAGGGTCCTGAGATTAAGCCTCACATCAGGCTCTCTGCTCAGCCAGGAGCCTACTTTCCCCCCTCTCTCTGCCTGTCTCTCTGCCTCCTTGTACCTCTCTCTCTGTCAAATAAATAAAACCTTAAAAAAATAATAAAAATATAATAAAAACCCATTCTATTAAAAAAAATTTCCCATCTAAATATATAACTTGAATGTCTTTACGTAAAACACATACATTTCTATTAATATTTTATGTGCATGCTGAGTGTCCCATTGAACAGATGTTCCAAAACTGAAACTGAATGCAAAAAAAGACAACATAGAAAGCTTTTTTTAAAAAGATTCTTTTTATTTATTTGAGACACAGACAGACAGTATGAGTAGGGAAAGGGGCAATGGGAGAAGGAGATTCCCTGCTGAACAGGGAGCCCAATGTGGGACTCCATCCCAGGACCCCGAAGTCATGACCTGAACCGAAGGTAGATGCCTAACCTATTGAGCGACCCAAGTGCTGTGATAACTCAGAAATCTAATCTGCAGGCCAGTTTCCAGAGAAAAGACCTGGCACTGTTTCAATGGAGAATAAATGTACATATATTTTTTCCAAATAAAATACTAAAAACTGTATGAACCATTCCCTAAGAGTACTTGTTTAAACTGACTTTTTTAGTTAATCAACCAAAGACTGACCCTGCTAGTGTCAGAGAGAAGGACTTCATACCAAACCGTAATTTCACAGTCATCTACAGAAAGCCACCTGCTTCTTACACTGGTGACCAAATTAGCCTGGACCTTTCTCTCCTGAGACCATCTCAGACCTTACATCATAGTTATGTAGTACATCACAGGAGGGGGTCTCGGTTCATAATCCTGGCCATCCTACTCACCAACTGTATACCTTTAGGTCGATCACTTTCCCTGCCTCAGTTACACATTGTTGAAGTTCTTGAACTTCATGATGGCATTCTAAATTGTATAACTGGGGTGCCTATGTGGCTCAGTTGGTTAAGCATCTGCCTTTGGCTCAGGTCATGATCCCAGTCTCTTGGGTTTGAGTTCCACATCAGGCGCTCTGCTGAGCAAGGAGCCTGCTTCTCCCTCTGTCCCTTCCCCCTGCTCCCGCACTCTCTCACTCTCAAATAAAATCTTAAATAAATAAATAAATAAATAAATAATATAACTTAGCCTCAGTGAACAAATGCTATTAGGTAATATTAGTACTCAACTTACCATTTATGCATTTGTTCTCAGATAAACAAAAGTTGCATAACACATGACTAAATAACTCGGAACATCTGTGAATACTGGGTTAGGCAGAGTTTGCTGTGAAAAGCAAACCCAAACTCACAGTGCCATAATAGAGACCCATTTCACTTAACCAAGAATGGTTTTACTACTTTAGGAATGGTTTTACTTTATAGTGTAGATTTCCTAAGTATTCAAAAAGAAAGTATTTACAACCCATACATTTACGGTCAACTGATTTTTCACAAGGATGCCAAGACCATTTAATGGGGGGAAAAACAGTCTTTTCGAGTGCCTACTACTGGGACAAGTGAATATCTACATGCAAAAGAATGAACTTGGAACAGCAACGTCACACATACACAAAAATATAACTCAAAATGGATCAAAGATTTAAATGTAAGAGTAAAAACTGTAACACTCAGAGAAAACAGGTGAAAATCTGTATGACTTTGGATCGGGAAAAGCTTTCTTAGACATGATACACAAAGCAATAAG
>NW_026741329.1:0-5421 GCF_022355385.1 Mustela nigripes
CGGGCTCACTGCTGGGTAATAAGCCTGCCTCTAGATCTTCCTCTGCCGGCCACTCTGCCAACTTGAGCTCTCTCTCTCTCTGTCAAATAAACAAAATCTTAAAAAAAAGATAAATATAAAGTAACACTTACTGAAGATTGGGGGACAGTGATGTCATCAAGATGGCAACATGGATGCATGGATGGCTCCTTATTTATTGCTAAAGGTAAATGTATAGTAAAACCAGATTCTCCAATATTGTAATGGTGATATATAAATCATTTACTAGTCTAGTTTAAAAGTTAAAAAACAAGCTTATTAAAAATAACTATAACTGCAATCATTTGTTATTAAAATACAATATAAAAATGATCTAAAATGTAAAAACAGCAATAAACTCTTGTTATAGAATTATAAATTTTCTGTACAATATTGAAGTTCAGTTCTTTTCAACATAAAATGGAATGTTATAACTAACATAATTTATATAACCTTAATGGTAAATATAAAAAAATATGTAGTAGATACACAAAAGATTTTGATAAAGAAGTTAAAACATACTGCCACAAAAAGTCATCAGATTACAAAGAGAACAATACAGGAAATAAAGAGCAGAGCATCTACAAAAGAGCAAACAATTAACAGAGAAACAAAACAGATAAACACTGGGGAAAGAAAAAAATTTAAAAAAAAGGGAGGGGAAGCAAGCCATAATACACTTAACTATAAGTAACAAACTGATTGTTTCTGGAGGGGAGATGGGCAGGGGAATGGGCTAAGTCAGTAATAATTATTAGGAGGTCACTTGTGATGAGCATTGAATGTTATATGTAAATGGCAAATTACTAAATTCTACTCCTGAAACTAATATTACACTATATATTACCTAAAATTTAAATAAATCAGGAAATATAAAAAGAATGAAAGGCAATAGTTAAGTCTTTACCTATCAATGATTACTTTAACTCTAAGTGAATGGAATCATCCAGTTGGAAGACATAGAAAGGCTAGAATAGATTTAAAAAACAAACAAAAAACACAAGATCTAACAATATGTTGCATATAAAAGAATCACTATAGCTTTAAGGACACACATGGGCAGAGAGTAAAGGGAGGGAAAAAGATATTCCAAGCTAATGATAACAAATGAAAACAAGGGTAGCAATAACTATAACAGACAAAATAGGGTTTATATAAGCTAAAAATCACCACAGTCATTATACAATAAGAAAAGTGTCATCAATTCATCCATACAGTATTTGTAAATATCATGTACCTAATATTGAGCCACATAAATATATAAAACAAATACTAACAAAACAAAAAGGAGAAATAAATAGCAATACAATAGTATCTGGGGACAATAATACCCCACTCTTACATATGGATAGATCATCCAGACAGAAAATCAATAAGGAAATAGTGAATTTAAACACTACGCATGGACAATTGGGTGGCTCAGTCAGTTAAGCCTTTGCCTTTGGCTCAGGTCGTGATCCCAGGGTCCTGAGATAGAGTCCCACATTGGGCTCCCTGCTCAGGAGGGGATCTTCTCCCTCTGTCTCTGCCATTACCCCTTGCTCATTCTCTCTGCCCTGCTCTCTCTCAAACAAACAAACAAACAAACAAGAACTATGTCAAATGAACCTAACATATTTACAGGATATTCCATCCAATAGTATCATAATAAATATTCTTCTCAAACACACGTGGAAAATTTTCTAGGATAGATCACATTTTAAACCAGAAAACAAGAGTCCCCCCAAAATCAATAATAGTGAAAGCATATCGAGTATATTTCCAGCCAAAATAATATGAAACGAGAAATCAATACAGAAGGAAATTTGGAAAATTTAAAAATACACAGACATACACATTTTTAAACAAACAAAAAATCAAAAAAAGAAGACAAAGTGGGAATAAAAATACATCTTCAGGAAAATAAAAAAATATATACGAAAATATTATGAGAAACAGCAAAGCAGTTATAAAAGGAAATTTTATAGCTATAAATGTATATAAAAAAAGATTTCAAATAAAGAACAATATAACAGCTCAAAAAAAGTATAGAAAGAACAAAGTAAACTTAAAAGTAGCAAAAGGAAGGAAAAAAAATTAGGGCAGAAATAAATGAAATATAGAATTAAAAAATTAGAAAGTTTTTTTAAATGGTAAATAAAATTAGACTTGGTAATGATAAATAAAAAAGACAGCTAGACTAACTCAGAAAAAAGAGAGAAGACTCAATAAAATCAGAAATGTAAAAGGAGACATTATAACAGATACCACAGAAATATAAAAGATAACAGACAGTTAAAGGCCAGCAAATCAAAAGCCTAGAGGAAATGGACAAATTCCTAGGCACATACAACCCATCAAGACTGAATCATAAGGGGCGCCTGGGTGGCTCAGTGGGTTAAGCCGCTGCCTTCGGCTCAGGTCATGATGTCAGGGTCCTGGGATCGAGTCCCGCGTCGGGTTCTCTGCTCCGCAGGGAGCCTGCCTCCCTCTCTCTCTCTCTCTCTCTGCCTGCCTCTCCATCTACTGTGATTTCTCTCTGTCAAATAAATAAATAAAATTAAAAAAAAAAAAGACTGAATCATAAGGACATAAAAAATGTGAACAGACCAATAAGGGGTAAGGAGATTGAATCCGTAATAAAAACCTTCTAACAAATAAAAGTCCAGACTCAGATGATGTCCACAGTGAATTCTACCAAACATTTTAAGAAGAAATAATACAAACACTTTTAAAACCCTTCCCAAAAAGTTGAAGTGGTTGAAATACTCAGAGGCACATTTCAAATCAGCAACAAAAAGAACTACTGGATCATATCCCTGATAAATAAAAAATGTAAAAATTCTCTACAAAATGCTACAAAACTGAATTCACCAGCACATATCAGTAAATGTGATGCATTATATTAATAGAATGATCAATAAAATCTCATATGATCAATTCAATATATGCAGAAAAGGCATTTGACAAAATTCAACACCCTTTCATAATAAAAATACTCACCAAACTGGGTACAGAAAGAATACACATCAACACAATAAAAACCACATATTCCGTGGAAGGATTCAAGATGGCAGAGAAGTAGCAGGCTGAGACGACTTCAGGTAGCAGGAGATCAGCTAGATAGCTTATCTAACCATTGCAAACACCTACAAGTCCAATGGGAGATCAAAGAGATGGAGAGCAACAAATCTAGAAACAGAAAATTGATTACTTTCTGAAAGGTAGAACGGCGGAAAAGTGAACCCAAAGAAAGGGAAGGTAGACAACGGGGGGAGGGGCCAGCTCCCGGCAAGCTGTGGATCAAAGGAGCACAAAATCAGGACTTTTTAAGTTTGATCCACTGAGGGATATCACCCCAAAGGATAAATCAGAGTGAAGCCCAAGTGGGGTCAGCATAGCCCCAGGTCCCTCAGGGTCACAGAAGGACCAGGGGTATCTGAGTGTCACAGAACTCACAGGTATTAGAGTGGGGAAGCCGGCTACAGAGACAAAGCTGAGGAGTGAGCTCTCAACCCAGGGTTACATTGAACCAGGCATAGGCAGGGTGAGCTTGGAGCATGGCCAAGGGACAGGGAGACAGGAGTAATTGAGCTCTTTTCTCCAAGCACGGCCAGAGGCCAGGGAGATGAGAATGACCAAGGACTTTTCTCCAAGTGCGAATGACAGAGTGCTTTTCTCCAAGCACGGCTAGAGGCCGGGAAGATGGGAGTGATTAAGCACTTTTCTCTGAGGGTGCACTGAGGAGCGGGGCCCTGAGTTCTCCACTCCTCTGGGCCGGATTGTAAGACCGCCATTATCATTCCATCATCCAGAACTCTACGGAAAGCCTTCAGGGAACAAAAGCTCGCGGATTACTTAGCCCTACTCTAGGTAAGGGCAGGATAAATCCATCTCGGGCAAAGACACTTGAGAATCAATACAAAAGGCTCCTTCCCCAGAAGACCAACAAGAAACCCAGCCACAATAAACTTCACTTACTAAAGAGAACAGTGGAATTCCAGAGGAGGAGAAAGCAAAACAAGGAATTCATGGCTTTCTCCCAATGATTCTTTAGTCTTGCAGTTATATATTTTTTCTTTTTTCTTCTGCTCATTTTTTTAACGTTTAACCATTCATCTTTTAATGTTTTTTAATGAGATTATTTTTAAAATACCTTACAAATAATAATAATCTATTTTGAACCTTCATTATTATAGTCATATTTTATCCTCCATTGTATCTAACTATATATTTATTTACACATAGGGTTTTTTCTTCTAAATAATTTGGGGTTTAACTTTTCCTAATAGACCAAAATATACCCTAAATCTAGCTCCAAGATTGTTCCAGTGTCCAGCCTGAGCAAATTCTCTCCAGTTTATTTTTCTTTATTGTCCCAACCAACTTGCTCTATCAACTTATTTTTTAGAAATTAAATTTTTTAACTCATTTTTATAGGGTTATTCCATCCCATCATTGTGCCTACCCTTATATGTTTTTCATCCTTTAAAATCCTGGGAGGTAGTTTCTTCTAAGAGACCAAAATACTGCCAAAATTAAGTGAGTGACCCTGTTCTAGTCACAAGTCTAGTATATATATAATGTTTTTTCTTTTGTAATAATTTTTCCTTGTTTTCTTTTTTTAAACCTTTTTTTCCCCCTAGAACTTTTTTTTTATCCCCTTTCGTTCTCCCACAACTTGGGGTCTCTTCCGATTTGGTTAAAGCACATTTTCCTGGGGTCTTTGCCACCCTTTTAGCATTTTATTTGCTCCTTTATATATTCTTATCTTCTCAAAATGTCAAGGTCGAAAAACTCATCACAAGAAAAAGGACAAGCGGCCAAAGGCTAGGGACCTAATCAAAACAGACATTGGTAATATGACAGAACAAGAGTTCAGAATGACAACTCTCAGGGTTCTAGCTGCGCTCGAAAAAGGCAGGGAAGATATTAGAGAAACCCTCTCCAGAGAGATTAAAGCCCTTCCTAGAGAAATAAAAGAACTAAAATCTAACCAAGTTGAAATCAAAAGAGCTATTAATGAGGTGCAATAAAAAATGGATGTTCTTACTGCTAGGATAAATGAGGCAAAAGAATTAGTGATACAGAAGACCAAATGGTGGAGAATAAAAAGCTGAGCAAAAGAGAGACAAACAAATACTGGACCATGAGGAGAGAATTTGAGAGATAAGTGAGACCATAAGATGACAAAACATTAGAATAATTGGGATGCCAGAAGAAGAAGAAAGAGAGAGGGGAGCAGAAGGTATATTGGAGAGAATTTTTGTAGAGAATTTCCCTAATATGGCAAAGGGAACAAACATCAAAATCCAGGAGATGCAAAGAATGACCCTCAAAATCAATAAAAATAGGTCCACACCCCGCAACCTGATACTAAAATTTACAACTGTTAACAACAAAGAGAAAATCCTGAAAGCAGCC
>NW_026741330.1:0-5418 GCF_022355385.1 Mustela nigripes
CAGGGAGACCTGGATTCAAATTTGACTCTGGTTCAACTGGGCATAGATCATTTGACCTCTTGGAGACATAGCTTCCTCAAATGTTAAATGCAGATGCTAAGACCTCTCTTAGAGCTTATATAATAAAGTGCTTGCCACAGAGTCCAGCTGTGTGTTATCTGTTTTGGTTGGTGGCAACCTCTGTCAGCAGGGATTTTACATAAGCGCTTTCTGCATCATTTCCCACAGCCTCATCCCAAAATGGCTCTCCGGGGCTTGTAGCAGCTTTATCATCAGTCAGACCTAGCCATGCCCAGCACCCCTCTTGCCTGGGACTTCTGGAGTGCCTGGTGCTTTCTGCTTTCCTGAAGAGCTCTAGACAGATGGAAAACTCAAGGTTTTGTTGTTGTTGTTGTTGTTGTTATTGTTGCTTATTTTGTTTTGTTTTGGTATCACCCTCTGGTTCTTGCTGAGCCCTGGAAGAACAGTGACTGTTGAGAAGGTCTCAGAGCAGCATTAAGAGAGAAAGAAATGTCTGTCTCATGTTGATGCCACACATCTGTTTTTGTAGTCAGGGTTGGTCTTCTAAATCTCCTGACCCCTGAGTTTCATAGCTGAGATGAACTTCTGATCTCCATCAGGCTCTTCTCCTAGAGTATGGATGCCAAGTGTGCCCTTCTGACAGTGTCTGAACTCTGTATTTTAGGAGACTGGGGATTGGCAAAAGTCCCAAATCTTTCTTTGCATAAAGCAAATGCCTATGCAAGTAGGACTTCCAGAACAATCTCTGTATTCTGGTCTTTCCCAAAATAGATTTGCAAACTCAGTTTTAATAATGCCCCTGGATTATATTTCTGTGTGCCTATATACTTACTTTTTTTTCTCTGCCTATCTCATCTTCACAGCCAGATTTCAAACCCCTGGAGGACTTTTTGGATAGTCAGCCTTCAGTGGATGCCCTTGCCTTGATAGGAGCTCAATGAGTACTTGCTGATTCAGTTTACACCAGTCAAGGCTCTGAAGTGC
Source organism: Mustela nigripes (assembly GCF_022355385.1). Taxonomy (NCBI): domain Eukaryota; kingdom Metazoa; phylum Chordata; class Mammalia; order Carnivora; family Mustelidae; genus Mustela; species Mustela nigripes. Next base: position 1,006 of record NW_026741330.1, read on the forward strand.
TCCTAATCTGAGGCAGGTTGTCATCTTACAGTCACACTCTTCGTGTTTTAAAGAGGACTTGCCACTGTGGATTCACTATTGGGCGTTTTGGACCTGGGCCTTTTATAGCAGAGCATAACTACCATTAAAGTGCATAGAAATGATCTGAGGATCCTGTTAAAATGCAGATTCTGACCCAGTAATTCTAGGTTGGGGCCTGGGATTCTGCTTTTTTAATGAGCTTCCTGGGTGATACCCATACTCTTAGTATGAGGACTACAAGAATTTTGACAATGCTCATTTTCCAGAATGAAAAATAGAAGCACTAAAAGGTGTGGAACACTAGGGAGAGGCCTTACTTGGAACTCTTGGGCTCACATTGTACGTGCTGAGCTGCAGGGTCCTTTAGATGAGGTTTCTGGCCCCTTTCTCTCCTCACTCATTAACTCAGACTCTAACTGTTTTCTTTGGCTCTCCAGACCCTACTTGGAGATTCAAGGCCAAAAAAGTTGACATTTTCATGACAGTCCCACTGGAGCCCCACCAGAGTTCAGAGTGAGGTTAAATTTACTCTGGCTGGGTTGCTGACAATCACTTTGGGTGCCCAAACTCCCAGACTTAGAGATGGAAATATAATATTTCCCCAAGGAAGCACTTTTATTGAGCCCATGAATAAGAGAACATGCAGTTTGTTGCGTCTAATTTCAACTCTCTCTCCATGTGGCATGCCTGGAAGGCAACAGTGCTCATGGCTGGGTGATATCAAAAATGTGGCAGGAGTTAGAAAAAAAATGGCACCTGTGTTAAAGCAGAGAGCTATTTATAGAAACATAAATGGTAAATGGCTACACTGAGCCTGTGCTTCTTTTGCTATTATCTAGGATTTTTAAATTATGAGGTGATTTGTTTAAGAAGGAAGCATAGTCAAGAGTCTCTTCCTCTCTCTCAACTCCTTCAGCACCCCCACTTAAAAAAAATACACTTATTTACAAAATGATAGTTGGCACAGGAAGATCGGGAAAGGACACATCTGCCTGGTTTTAAAGTTTCATTCTAATGTTCACTGCAGAAAAACAATATAGATAGTAATAATGCAGGTGATGTTACCTAACAAGGCCACAGGATTGAAGATACTTCCCTAGGATTGTTTGAATAAAAGTCTGGAACATTATTATTTTAGTTTCTGGAGGAAATTTTCTCCCCTATCACGAGCTACAATTATTGGCTCTATATGTATAATAGAATCTGTAGAGATTTTACCTCCAGGGAGCCCCAGGGAAGAGCACCTTTAAAAAAAGTGCGGCCGAAGCAGTTTGCAAATATGCAGTGATGCAATACTAAATTTAAAAAAGAGTTACTCTGAATATTATATGTATATAAACTCAAACATAAGAAACGCTAATGCTTAATTATTCTACCATTTAATTTATGGCTTTTAATCCCAATTCATAATATAGTCCAAATGGAATAAGGAGGATATAGCACAGGGATAGTGGGAAGTTATATTTATTCACTAATATTTAAAAATGTATTTTCTTTTTGCTTACCACACATAAAATGCAATGTCTGATACTTATATTCCCAAACAACCAAAATTATCAGGCTTTTCTCTCTTCTTAGTTCATCTGCCACCTGTATTTTACCAATATAACCATAGGAAAGAGGTTCCGTTTCTGCATGGAACAAATTTTTAAAAAAAAATAAATAAAGGGAGGACATACATTTTCACAGCACCATAGCAGGTTCTTGGGGGTTCATAAATCTTGCCTAATTCAGACCCTCTGTTTGGTGGCCTTTTTAAACAATAATTTCTAATCAATGTATACTTTACTGGAACAGAAAAAAATTTACATTGACTGGACAACCACAAAAAGAATTACACGGTGTTTTGCTACCTGTGAGTAAATAAGTATGTTTTGGCATTCCTGGATATCTGATCCATTAAGTGAACCAAAACAACCATTTGTCCTGCTTTTTTTATGGTTTAAATAAATTCTAGAAACCTATTACAGCACTCAAGGGCAAGTACTTCTGTGGTTTAAGCTGCAGGAAATATTATTGTGTAGCATAAAGTATGGCAAATGAGATGTCAGCAGATGGGAGTTCCTCCCCTGATCTACCACCCACAAGTGGTGTGACCCTAGGCAAGTCACTTTGCTTTTCTTAACTACAGTTTTCTTATGAACAAAGAAAGAAATTTCATTCAGTTATTCAACAAATACATACAGTTAACCTTTGAACAACACTGGTTTGAACTGTGAGGGCCACTTACACATAGATTTTTCATAGGAAAGTATTGTAATGTATTTTCCTTATGATTTTCTTAATAAAATTTTCTCAAGCTCACTTTATGAATATATAATACACATAACATGCAAAATATGTGTTAATCAACTATTTTATATATTGGTATGTCTTCCAGTCAACAGTAGGGTATCAGTAATCAAGTTTTAGGGAGTCAAAAGTTATGTGTATGTTGGGGTCCCAACCCCACAATGTTCGAGGATCAACTATATTGAGCTCCTGTTGCACCAAGTACATTCATGTTTTAGGAACACTTACGTGAACTGAAAAAGCATGGGCCGTGAACCATATTGGTCTAAATTTTAGACGCTAGAACATAGATAATCCATAATTTTTTTCCCAGAACTGAGACTTAGTACTTCATTTATTTTCAGAGCTTGTTAGAAGGTAAGAACTTGAAGTAACAACAATTAAGGTAGGAGAGTTTGGGGGTTTTTAGTTAATTTTACTTTTTTGTAGTTTTTCTCTTCCTTTTACAATTGACAGTATGGGACTGTCTGTACACAGGTATAAAAAAAAAAAAGCAGTGGAAGTTTTTTCTTTTTTGTATCTCTGATGACTCATTTCTACCCAATTCTTTTCTACATCCTGAGCCTTCAATGCAGATCTCAGGAGAACTTTGAGACATTGCTATTCTTAAGCCTCACCTCTTCTGAATAGGACAGCAAATAAGGATGGCTATTTTCCACTTGTAAACGAGGGGCGAACTACTATTTCAGGGTGAGACAAAGGAAATTGAGGAAAAAGTTTCCAACATCACTAGAAGGCTTCTTGCATTAAGACCCTTATCCCTTCACTCTAACACTCGGCATATGAAAATAAACTTGGTTTTGTATTCTTGAAACACTAAATAGCAAATGAAAATAATTCTGGTACCAACAAACTCTGGGAAGTAAGAGATCCGATTTGGTTCAATCCAAGAGTTATTCTTGGTATATTTATTTGTATGCCAGGCACTCTGCTCAGATGCAAAAAAGAAACTGACCAAAGTCCCTCCCCTGACAAATTTTCTGACTGGTGGTGGAAGGATGTGGAGGAAGGCAGAATATAATCTGACATTTGAAAGTAGGAGGATGTGAAGGGTGCCATGCTAAAGGGGAAATCAAAGCAGTTCATCCTGACAGAGTCTGGGAATGTTTGACAGTTAAATTTATTTTTGAACTGGATGCCTGTGTCATGTTCCCAATGTCTAATGGGATAAGTTACACTTCATGGAACATTGGTCCAGGCCCTGGACTTGGCTGGCCACCCTGAGGCAAAATCCCAGTGAGAAGCAGGGATCGGCGTGAGTCCAAAGGTCCTTTCCCACTACCACCACCTCACAAAAAAAACTCCTTTGAACTCTTTACCCAGACACCATCTCAGGAGGTCCGGGAAGGGAAGCAGAAATCTGAAAAGGCCAAATTTACCCCAAAGAGACTGAGGAAAATTTTAAGATACCATTAAAAACAGAAGAGAGCTGAAAGATATTAATTGTCGAGTTAAAGTACTCCAGCACCTCTGCTACCGGGAGAGGGGAGTTTATGAGGAAGCAAGAAAGAATCGGTTATAGAAAATAAAGAAGCCAAATGTTCTCTATACATCTGAATTGCATTTGTTACATTTTAAAACCTGTCATGTCTCCTGCTACATATTAAGAGCACGTAAAATTACATAGGCCCAAAAAATCATGGTGATTTCTCTTCCAAAAACAACTATTATGTTATTTTCTATAGCAGGGGCACCCCCCCATCCATTCAGATTTACAATCCTAAAACCTAGGACTCACTTTGCCTTTCATAGGAAACCCATCCCCTAATGATACTGAGTTTATTTACTACATATATCCTGAATTTTTCCATTTTATCTCTCTCTAGAATCACTATATCCTCTTTGGTATTTATTTCTCTCTCTTTTCCATATTCCAGCCAGAGATAACACTAAAAATGCAAATGCTATGATCATCAACCACCACCATGTATCCCCTTCCTATCTGTCTTAGAATAAAGATTAAATCCATAATGCCTCCCTTTCCACTACTGCTTCCTACTAGTCTCTCCTGCTCTGTGCACTCTCATTTCCCTGTCTTCTGGGGTCGGCATCTCTCACACTACATTGTGTGTCTCACACAATGTGTCTCACAACGGAACC
>NW_026741331.1:0-5417 GCF_022355385.1 Mustela nigripes
GCCTTGCCGCCGGTCGACTTGCGCGCCGTCTGCTTCGTGCGAGCCATTGCCTCACTTGAGTTGTAAAAAAATAAATAAATAAATAAATAAATAAATAAATAAAAAAATCCGAGTAGGCCCTCGGCCCTGCTTTTATACAGGAGCAGAATCGCTCTGATTGGATCGTGGTGACCCAGGAGTAGACGGAGGCCCGGTTCCGGAAGTGCACGACTGACCCGTCATTGGCTCAGCGGATCCGCGCTCGTTTCCGATTGGCCGATGTCAACTCGCCGCCATCTTCCCAGCCCCCTTTAACAAAATTCTTTTCCCAGTTACTTTGTTTCATCGATGGTGCTTCAGAACTCGTTAATCACCGTTACGCAAAATTTTGAAATTTTCTTCTGTTTAGCTAGATAAAATAGATTATGTTCGAAAGAGAAAGGGCTTTAGAATTTCTCTTAAGAAACGTCCGCCATTTCCTGCGGGTACCCCGTGACCGTCTGGGGGGTATTTCCTTATTTGCCAATTCCCCTGTAAGTATCTCCTGAGTTCGTTATCCTTACAGCAAACATCTGGCTCATTGTAGCATCGTCTCCTAGGACATGGTGTTAATTCATAAAGAATTTCATTATTTCAGGATTCACGTATGAATATTGCGGTGTCCCGGAGCCCCGGGCTCTTTAATACCGGGTCTGACTCATGGCGGTGATTGGGCTGTGCTGTTTGGTTTTTGAGGAATTAAAAATGTCAGCCCGGGTGTAATTGCGGGGGAGATGTCCTGAGGAAAAGGTTTCCAATGGGATACGATGAAAAAGACGGCGACGATCGAGTCTTCAGATGTATTTCTTAACAATACTGTCTTGCATCTCGGGATTCTCGCTGGAAGAGACCCGAGGAGCCCTGGACGATTTGTGACGAAGCCAAAGAAGCTAAAGGACGACTGGACTGGGCTCGATAGTAGCATTTCCTTCCCTGGTTTTGCCTCCAAATTCGAAGATTTCTGCTTATTTTCCAAAATTTAAAAATAAGGTTTTTTTGGGAGGGGTGTGTGTGTGTGTGTGTGTGTGTGCACTTATAGTAATCCAGCGGTATTGTAAATCAACCTATCGGAGTCCTTTAAAGCGTTTGTTTATTCGTCCAATAAAAACAGCCGGTTTGGTTTTCCTAATTGACAGACTAGTAAGTTACTGGCCAGTTTTGGTCCAATGACCAAACCTTCGTTTGCATATATTTGCTAGAAACATTCGGGAATTTTTAGTCCCGATCCCCCCCTTTTTTTTCTTTTTTAAATTTTTTTCATTTTTTCTTTTCTATTTCTCTAGCTTCGGGGTTACCATGCTGTAAACTGCTAAATCCAACCCCGCCCCCGAAGAAGGGCTCCGAGAAGGCGGTGACCAAGGCGCAGAAGAAGGATGGCAAGAAGCGCAAACGCAGCCGCAAGGAGAGCTACTCGGTGTACGTGTACAAGGTGCTGAAGCAGGTGCACCCCGACACCGGCATCTCGTCCAAGGCCATGGGCATCATGAACTCGTTCGTCAATGATCTCTTCGAGCGCATCGCAGGCGAGGCGTCACGCCTGCAAGCGCTCGACCATCACGTTCAGGGAGATGCAGAAGGTGTGCTGTGGGCCTCCTGCTGCCCGGGGAGCTGGCCAAGCACGCTGTGTCCTAGGGCACCAAGGCCCTCACCAAGTACACTAGCGCCAAGTGAAAGTCTTCCTATATTTGGCTATATAAAAGCTCGTTTTAGAGCCACTCACTTTTTGCATATTGAGAGCAGTAATAAAAAATATTCTCAGCATTCTTTGATAGTATGCATGGATTTGGGGGAATGTTTACGTAGGAACTTGGCTAAGGCTCTAAAGGGCAGTCTGGTTTTTGTGCTTCGTTCATTACTTTTTAAATTTGTCCTTCTGTTTCGTCTACTCGTTTAAATTTTAAAATTATTTTGTAGTTGGTGTCTGGAGCTTAAAGTTGCCTACAGTTAAATGTATGTCCTTGGGTTATTTGCTTTAAATGCAAAGCCCGCATTATAACAATATAATTTTATGTATTTCATTAACGTTAGTCATGTAATGAAGTTATTTTCAAAGGACACCATGTCTCACTTAGCCGTCATAGAATAGATATTGAACTAGGCCTTAAGAATTACTGGATCCTATAATTTTAATTTTAACTACTAATATCGACTGCTTCAAAAATACTTCTTCAAATTTACAATAACAATTTTAAAATTCACTTTGCCTTTGCTATTGATGTAATCAATTGTATAGCGTGTTGAGTTGGTCTTTGAAACCCTAATTTTGATCTACTTTCATTTTTTGTTTTTATTCCCCTCACTTACTTCTGTATTCATTTAGACCAAACCAAATGAAACCAAACCAAAAACAAAAAAACAAAAGTAAAACGAAGCAAACAAACAAAAAAACAGTAGGAAAAGATCTGGGTTTGTAGGGCTCACACAAGATATGGATGGAAACCAACGGGTTTCATGTGTTAATTATTTCAACATAGACAGCTTGTTTTCTTGCTGCTGAAAGTAAAATGACTTAGATGTATTGTTGAGTCCATGCCAAGGTTGATGGGCTTGACATCAGTGAGGCCTGCAAGGCCTGATGGATGCAGGTGCCGGTTCAGTGTTGGGGGTATGTATGAAGCTTTATATAGTCGTGAAAGGGAATGTTTCCACTATAGGGTCCCCTCCCCCTTTCCCTTTTTTAAATGTGTTTCTTCCATTAATAATGATTGCAGTTTCAGTTCTTCAGTTCTTCATATGTTATTTTAGATGGAACATGGATTGTGGAAGAGGCTAAGCATGTTGGCTCACTCGCTTAGTTATCTATTGCTGCATAACAGATGACCTTGAATTTACTAGCCTGAAACAACCCACATGTAGTATGTGACAGTTTCTGTGGGTCTGGGCATGGTGTAGCTGAGTCCTATATATGGAGATATTAGCTAGGATAGAGGTGTCTTGGATGCTTGAGTGGGAAAATATCTTCCAAACTCACTGGGTGGCTGAATTCTTTTCTTTGTGGTTGTAGTGATGAGGGAGCAGGAGGCTGGCTGAGGACAAAGCAAGAGCTGGCGCCTTGCACCCCCCCTTCATCCGCTCCCCTCCATAGGTGTAGCATTCCTCAGGCACCCCTGACTGCCATAAAATGATAAATAGTTAACTTGCTGAGATCATAATCCTGCAAGACAGGAGTCTCCCTTGGTTTGCAAATGTCCTTGAGATTACAACAAAGAAGTTACCTTATCAATAGCCCAATTTCCAAAGACACAGAACTCAGTTCCTCAAGCCTAATGTCACCCTCCCCTCCATAAAAACCGAAGGAGGTGGAGGTAGAAGGAAAAGTAAATAAAGTTAAATTTCTTTTAAACTTAAATCTCATTAACAAGGATGCTTGATAGCAGGAATGTAACATTCCACCAGGAGACTCTCAATTGTCTTTACTTGATAGCAACTAAGCCTTCAATATCCTGATAGTATTCTTTGCCCCAATAGCCCTTCTGAACACCCCTTTGTCCTCACCTACCCAACTCCTGTGTATATAACCAACCACTCCTAACAACCTGGGGCAGCAGCAGCTCTTCCTGCCCACGGGTCCTGTCCCCGTGCTTTCATAAACCACCATTTTGCACCAATGACGTCTTAAGAATTCTTTCTTTAGTCGTCGGCTCCGAACCTCCTCACCCCACCGAACCTGACTTAGGTTCTGGGACTTCATCAGTAGGAGTGACTATTCCATTTTCTTTCTTGTTGGCTGTTGGCTGAAAGGCTTGTAGGCTGTTAGTTGGAGGCCTCCTTTAATTCCTAAAGAGGGCCCCCGCCCATTTCTTGTCATTTGGGCCTGCCAGCATGGATACTTGGACTATCAAAGTCAGCATGTAACAATTGAGGAAGACATGTTACCTAATACACTTAACATGGTAGAGAACCTCATTATTTACAGAAAATTCCATCTCATCATCTCTGCCATCACAAGTCATGTCCACACTCAGGCTAGATCACAGAAGGGTGAACACCAGGAGGGAACCCTGGGAACCGCTCTAGTAGCCATCATCATAGGATGATGGCAGGAAGAATACCAGCCATCTAAGAACCCAAAGAAAGTTAACTAAATAATGGTTCCCCCCTTTCCCCTGCCCCTACATTATCCTGGTTCAATTTGCCTGCAGAGAGGAAAAACCGTGCTAAGAGGTAAGGAGACAGGCTACAAATATCCTAAAATGCTTTGAAATAGGCTACTACCAGTGACTTTCCCTTGAAGCCAAGACCACAGAAGATAATTTGCCTGGTCATTATTTTAGAGGATGCTTGTCCCGCCTTTCCTTTGCAAGTACGTACATGTGAGAATATATCATGTGGCTGAGTCCCAGGATAGGGCTAGGAGCCTGTGCTCCTCCCTTTTTTGATTTAAAGCTGAGAAACCAGAGGATTTGTGAGATGAATTAACATTGTTGCTTTTATTATAGAATATCTGTTATCTATTGCTGGGAATAGGGGAATATGTGTGAATAGGGAATATGTGTGAAAAGGCATAACCCCCAAATCTTTGTGGCTTAAAAATACTTTATTGGGGGCGCCTGGGTGGCTCAGTTGGTTAAGCGACTGCCTTTGGTACAGGTCATTATCCCACAGTACTGGGATGGAGTCCCACATAGTGTTCTCTGCTCAGCGGGGAGTCTCGTTCTCCCTCACCCTCTGCCAGTCACTCCCCCACTAGTGCGCGTGCGCTCTTTCTCCCTATGTCAAATAAATAGTCATAAAAAAATACTTTATTGGTAATCAGTTTACATAATCCAAACATAAATACTTTATGGGGGAGAAAAGTACCCGTTTGCCACCTAGGCCTAACACTATGTGCCTTTACTGGTAGAGCTCAGTCGGAGCTTCTCATGGAACCCTTTCCTAGAGTTGCAAAACTACGGGCTGATGTGGCTAAACTTCAAAAGAGAATGGAGTTGATTGAACAGGCTAATATAGTATTACAGACGTTTTCTTCAGTATCAAGCTTTACTCCCAGAAAATAGTTAAGTTGATTTTACCAAGTCTAACCTATGAGAATGTGAGGCTTATTTGCATCACTAAATCATGCTTAGGAAATTGTAAAAGACAGAAGGAATTTCCAGTAAACTAGTATGGCTTCGTTAAAATTTTAGAAAACCTCATGTTGGCAAAGCCTAGTATTGAAACTTTAGTAAATCTGAACAATTACCACCGAGTTTCAGTAACAAGGTAACACCTTTGAATTCTTGCTGCGGAGAAAGGCGAATAAAGCCGAGTGTCAGTACACTCATGTCACCAGCTCCTTCAAATGAAAGGGTGTGGGGCCCTGAAAAGGGCCTTTAGGATTTTCACAGAAACTAAATCCACGGGCAAAGTCTTAGCCCCCGAAGCCGTAGAGGGTGCGGCCCTGGCGCTTGAGCGCGTAG
>NW_026741332.1:0-5411 GCF_022355385.1 Mustela nigripes
GTAGGGGACTTTAACACTCCCCTCACTGAAATGGACAGGTCATCCAAACAAAACATCTACACAGAATAATTATTAAAGTTTATTGTTTGATCAAAAACTGGTATGGCAGATTAAAAGTGACCTGGTATTCTATAATATTCCTCCTATTGAGAAGCAAGAACTTATCCCTCCTCTTCTTGAATCTGTTCTGATCTATGACTGCTCTGTCCCATAGAATCTGGTGACAGTGCCTCTTAAAGGCATCCCCTTTAAGAGGCTAAGACTCATCCACATTCGTATCATAATGCTCCAAGTTGTTTTGTAAGAAAGACAACTACCATACTAGTACCATGTAGGGAAACCCTGAGACCACTTGGAGAGAGGCCATTTGAAGCCAGTTCTCCAACTATCTCAATTTTATGTCACCCAGCTTGGAATCAACTAAGTATTACCAGGTAACCAGTTTATACAAAGTGAACTAGAAAAATCACCTAGCTAGGTCTTGTGCATATGCCTTATTAACAAAATGATGAGACACAATAAAATCATTGATATTTTGACAGATAAGTTTGACTTTTGAGTAGCTATGTAGCAATTGATAACTGGAACAATTGGAAATGCGTCTGCAATGCAGTAATTATACATAATACGAGTCTGTTCTTATTACCCAGTATGGAACAATTTGAAATAAACTGAATGCAAAAGTAAGCTAAAAAATATACATATTATTTCCTTAACACATTAGCTATATACTATAAATATGCTTTCAGAAGGATAGAATATAAGCAAAGTTACCCTCCAAAACTGACAAAAGTTTTTTACTTTGGAGGGAAAATATATAGATACATAGTGTGTGTGTGTGTGTGTGTGTGTGTGTGTGTGAACTTAAAACACTGGACTACTTGCTGTGCTTTTCATCCTTTTAGTAGAAATTGGAAGAGAAAAGAAAATTTTAAAAGACAATAGTATGGTCCTAATTTTGCTTAGTCTTATGCTGGTTAGTGTCTACTATTCTATAAATACAAGAATTTTAGGAGTTTTTTTTAGGTTGTTTCTTAGAATACGATCACTCAATAAATATTAGCAACTTAGCAAAAACATTTCATTAGATATAATTGAAATCTGAAGCTAAATTCCTTGCTGAGCTGATCTGGCCTTAAAAGAGATATACAAATCCAGAACATCAGAACATCAGGTTTGCATTTCTAACCATCCTCTATACCCCATACAGCATGTATAATGAAAGATGATTACACAGTAACTGGTAACACAGCTGGGAGGTGTTCTCTGAACAAGATTTTTTTTTCTCCTTTATTTTAAAACAGCTTTTATTTCTATGACATCTTGCATAAAGCAGATGGTCTCAAAAGTTAAATTTGACCATGAATACTATATTAGCTGTCATGTAACTAGGAATGAACATTATAAAGAAGAAGAACTTCCTTTTTAAAATGTTTCATTCATTTTACTGTTATATCATATGTGTATGTTTCCATTTAGTGAAGAAAGCATTCCGCAAATACAGTTTACTACTGTTTTATAACTCAGTATTGCATCATTTTATTTCTGACCATTCCGAGTGAAACAAAGATGGATCTGAAGATCCATTAATATGCAATAGGGTATTATAATCGTATCACCAGCACAGAAAAGAAAAGGTTTTCTTATTGTTTTTCAACTAGAGAATCAAAAAAAGCAGATGTTCTGCTCTTGACTTGCCAAGAAAACTAGCACTTTTTTAGGAGGTACATACAGAGTTGAAATATCCTCCAGTCATTGAAAAAAATAGATCACAGCATGTCAGAGATATGAACAGACAAACATTTTTAAATGGGACTACCAGATTCATAGTGTATGTGTGCATATACACATTCACATACATATTTTGCACTAAGTCCATACAATTTATGCCAGCCATCTCTTTAGCTTTGAAATAAAGTTCTGGCCCCTACTTGTTGACCTTATTTTCTGGGTGGGTGAAAGAAGAGAACACAGGAAGACAGTGAGGATCAAAGCAAATAAAACTAGAAAATCATATAATGGGTCTAACAACCCAACCTCTTATTTTGACTCCGTGATTAGGATATAATTATCTAGGGATCCCAGTTGCCAAATTTACTTCAACCCGTTGCTCCTTCTATAGTTTGCTTTTGTCAGTACTGAGTAGTAGCAAGTAATATAAAATCCAGATTGGATTTTTTGATACTTGGGAATTACACTTGAATTTGAAGGCATTTTATAAAAGTAAAACTACAGGCCTAGTTACTTTGTCATACTATTAATTTTTTTAATAATATATTTGATGCAGAGAGAGAGAGATCAAGTAGGCAGAGAGGCAGGCAAAGAGAGAGCGGGGAAGCAGGGTCCATGCTGAACAGAGAGCCCGATGCTATGCGGGGCTTGATCCTAGAACCCTGAGATCATGAATGACCTGAGCCGAAGGTAGAGGCTTAACCCACTGAACCACCCAGGTGCCCCATATATTATTTTAATATTTTTTTCTAACAAATGAGTGAGGTTTGTATCCATGATAAAATTTACACAACATCTACTGCCTCCATCTAATCCCATCAAGAAAATTTGTTTTTAGGGCATCCAGGTGGCTCAGTCATTTAGTGTCTGCCTTCAGATCTGGTCATGATCCTGGGGTTCTGGGATCAAGCCCTGCATTGGGCTCCCTGCTCAGTGGGAAGCCTGCTTCTCCCGCTCCCACTCCCCTTGCTCATGTTCTGTCTCTCACTGTCTCTCTCTGTCAAATAAATAAATACATAAATACATAAATATTTCTTTAAATTTGTTTTTATTATGTTAGTAATTCAAAATAACTTCACTCCAAAAAGTTGCTGATTTAACACTCCAAAAGTTTTTACTAAGCGCTGTTTTTATAAAAAGTGCTATTGTTTCTAATGTAGAATTTTTAAAGGAAGAGAATATTCTTTCACTAATTGCCCTCCTATGCCAAAATAAAGTCTTTTAAAAAGTAAGTAGGTATCTTCATAATTATGAAGTCGCTGAGGTAGTATTTGAGATATTCTATTAAGTCAGTGACTATACAGAGATCTATATATAACATTAAAAGTGTTGTGAGCAGTTACTCAGTGAAGCAAGTAGCCTGAGTCCATCTATAATGGCTGTACCCAATTTTGACATCATGTCATAGGTAAATATGAACTGAAAAATAAATCAAAGAACCACAATATATCTTACACTTTTGTGAACTGTGTTTTGTGGATAACTTCAGTTTTCCCAAAAGGCTGGCATATTTCAATAATTGACTACATCAGTGTTAATTCTGAGTTGATGGAGGTAGCCTAACCAACTACCATTATGTTTTGGTACTACGGGATATAACTTTCAATAGTTATTAAAATAAAAAAAATCTTTACAAATACTATATACTTTATTGAAAAACAACAACAATAACAACAACAAAAACAATGTGCCCAGCCAACTCTCTCAGTGCTGAAGACATGTCCATAAACATACATGCAGAAGTAATCAAGAGTCAGAAGCAAGATCCCTGGATGCTGACCCATACAACTTCCTACCTGACTGTTCTTTGGCAAGTCCAGTCTCTGTGACAGCTTTGCATTTTTTAAACGAGAAGAATAACAATAACTTCATTACAGAAAGCATGTCAGGATTAGAAGAATTGATACATGCAAAGAATTTAGATCTGCCTACAGGTAGCATCCTAACAATGATAACTATTATTTTCATTCGTTAATCAGAGAAAAATAGACACTGCTGCCATTTTTGTGTTGTCTAATTGCATGCAGTGTTACACAAACAATATTTTCTTTAAAAAAGAAAAGATTATATTCATTATTTTGACAGAGAAAGAGCAAGAGAGACCAAGATGGAGGAGCTGCAGGGGCAGAGAAGACTCCCCCCTGCCGAGCAGGGAGCCCAGTGTTGGAATCAATCCCAGAACCCTAGGATCATGACCTAGTGGAAGGCAGATGCTTAAGCAACTGAGCAAACTAGGTGTCCCTACACAAATGATATTTTCAACATTAGAAAGTGAATATAATATTAAACTATCAAGGAAAAAAATGTTCTTCCAGGTAACATCTCCATCCATAGTGCAACACCCTGTCAAATTCCCATTTAAATATTATATAGCTTTGGCTAACATTGAATTGGCTAATACTAAGATGTGTTATTTTTACTGAAAAACTGCATAATGATAATTTTTGCACTTTATCTTGGCTATGAAATCCATTCATTTGTTGAATCAAAATCTCTATATTGAATATTCACTATGTTACAGAAATTATTCTGTGCTCTCTGGATATAAACATGCCTAAGTGGCCTTTGCTTGATGTGAGTCATTATCTAGCAAAGGGAAGATAATAAAGCTAAATATAATAAAACATAATAAGTGTTCTTCTTGTGTTATGACCAAAGTAATACCAAAATGTGGAATAAGGGAAATTTAAGCCTACAATAGAGGAGAAGGGAAGCAGTACAATGTGGACAAATCATCACAGATGCAAGGGCTTTCAAGACTAAGGGAAAAAGTAAAAGTGAATACAAAATAAAGGTACATGTAATGATAAGAAATATAAGTAAGAAAGTAAATAGAGAGTAAAATGTCTGGGATAGTATGAAAAAGAGTTTCACCATTATTTCTAGATGAAAGAAAATTAAAAAAAAGACCACCAAAGAAATAGATTATATGGTTAAAAGCAAATGCTGTTAATTACAGTAATACCTATGTTCTAATTATTTTAACATAACTATGTTTTAAAATGTGTTATTTACATGATTAAAATGAATTAAACTTGTACTGCAAAATGTAATACACATACAAAAACATCTATTCAGTAACATAGCTTCCTTAGTTCTCAGGGAGTCTGAACTATGGCTGCCCTAAGAATTTGGCAATGAATAAGAGTAAAGGTTGGGGACTTACCGTTGTTCTGAAAATTACAATGTCACAACTATAATACCACCTTACCTTTTAATCCAGAGCTCTATCTTGTTTCAGTTTAATATCCATTCTTAAAATGACTAGTAAACATTACTTGTGTTCACAAAAAAGATACATTTAAAGATAGCTAAAATAAAATATTCTCCAAAATTTCATTTCAAAGCCATTATTCATGTAGCATAGTGTGGTTCTGTAGCTTTGACCTTGCACAGTGTCAAGATCTAGGTTAAGACTGCTTCTGAGATGGGAGTTATGATCCATGAATGCCTCCAAAGTTCATATTTCCTTTTGCATCATGTGGTACAGCTGGTTAAGAGATATATTAGAATTCACTATGCTATTTTTGCAACATTTCTGTAAGTTTACAGTTAGCTCAAAATAAAAAGTTTTGAAATTTAAGGAAAATGGAAACACTTATGTAAATATTACTTCCATTTTTCCTCAAAGCCAAAATAGAGACTCATTTTTTGGAAGTTTTAAGAATATGTTTCCACAT
>NW_026741333.1:0-5410 GCF_022355385.1 Mustela nigripes
GACTGGCCTTCTGGACTGCCGTGCAGGGCAGTGAGGCCCCTGTTCCTCACCCTAGAAGCCCCAAAGATGTGTTCCATCAAAACAAAAGCACAGAGCAAGAGACAGAGTACCATGGGCCCCATGTCCCTTTGGATCAGAATCTCCCAACTCACTCTTGCAAATGATCATTTGCAAGATTTGTATAAACTGAGGAAGGACTGTTGGGCCAATGGAGACACCTGGGAGCATGAGTTAGGAAAATGCCTAGGCCAGGGCAAAAGGAGTCTAGATCAACGGGATGAGACCTGGTCTAAAGTCTCTTTAATGATACTCCTATAAGTATGTGGACAATGGCAGTGCTTCTGTCCAAGGCGTGGGCAGGACCATGAGGGCCAGTTTGGGGAAGAGATGGGATGCAGATTCACGGGAGTACAGGACTCTAGGAGGCCAGGCTGGCTTCTCAGAAGTGGGGCCCTTGGTGCGGCATGGGCGCCCCAGGGGTTGGGTCTCCCCAGCACCTGCACTCACCCTGAGCCAGCGCCAGACTCTGTTGGCCCTGTGCGGCTTCTTGTCTTTTGGGGAAGGAGAGCAGCGGATGTCAACATTCATCTCCTGCACCATGTCCTCTGGAGCGTTCTGTAAAGACAGTGCCCGGCAGCCAGGCAGGAGACCTTAGAGCCCTGTCTGGAGGCGTTTGCTAGTGTTCAGACCCAGGGCGCTCCATTCCAGACACACCACAGCCCAGGTGGCAGAGCCCTCCCCCAAGGAGAGAAACGTGGCCCA
Organism: Mustela nigripes; assembly: GCF_022355385.1. Classification (NCBI taxonomy): domain Eukaryota; kingdom Metazoa; phylum Chordata; class Mammalia; order Carnivora; family Mustelidae; genus Mustela; species Mustela nigripes. Next base: position 763 of record NW_026741333.1, read on the forward strand.
GCTTCAGGGCCTTGGATGTGCTCTGGCACAGCTCAGAGGCACCTCAGGAATCCCCGGTGCACCCAGCCCACCATGACATTGGTGTGAACAAGAAGGGATCACCAGGGTATCCACTGTGCTCACCCTCCTCCAGCCCATGGGCGGGAACCCCCACATATCCCTCCTCCCCTCAAAGTCCAGAGGAAGGGATGGGGCTTCCCTAGGACGGTTCAGAGGGGTGGGCATCGCCTAGTCTCCTCAGTAGTAAGTACCTTATGGCGTCTCCCTCGAAACATCCTGAGGCATCGCGGGGGCGGTTTCAGCCAACTTCTGCAGCATGGGAACAAGACATTTTCCTGGGGGTTCTGGTACCCAGAGCCCCGGGATGTACGTAGACAGGACGAAAACATCTTTCTGTGTCAGACGTTTCTGTCCAAATAGCCCTGATACCGGACTAGAGTGTGGGTCCTGGTTGCAGGGGTTACAAGCTGTGGGCCTTTGTGATCCAGGCAGTGACATCACTGCCTGTGATCCCCTACCAGGGCCCACTCCTGGTTGGACCCCTACATGAACAGTGCTCTGGTCTGCCATCTCCTCATCTCCCTTCTGCATGCAAGACCACATCTTATCTGTACACAGTGACCCCAACACACCCCTCGGAACAGGCCCCCAGGGAAGGTCTGGGAGAAGCTAGGTCCCCAGCTTGCAAACACACCTGGTTTCAGACACAAGTCTCTATACTTACCTGGTTTGGACCTTAGATAAGCCATTGTGCCTGACAGGGATGGTCTTCTCTGCAAAATATGGATGATTCCAGCATGTCTTTCTATCAGATGTCCACAGGCATAGGTTGGATAATTGCTATGATGTTAGAGGAGTGCTGTCACAGGTAGGAAATACCTCCCACCCAATTTCCTCCCTCCTATCAACTTCTTGGAATCTGCTACTAATGGGATCCCACCCCACAGTCCCTCCTGGGGTGTGTGTGTTTGTGTGCACAAGCACACTTGCTCCTGTGTACACACATGTGTTCATCAGTGCTCATATTCTGGAGTCCCAGAAGACAACAGCCCCACCTACAAAGGGCTGGGTAATAGCTTCTCAAGAACTTAGGCTTCGAATTTTCAATGAAATCCCTTAGTAAGGGACTGGCCTTGGCCCTTGGCCCTTGGCCCTTGGGTGGGAACAAGTTATGCGGGTGATAGGGCTATGGATACATCCGAGGGGAGGCACCTACCTGAAGGAGTCTACTGCAAAGTTTCCATCGACAGACAGGTGCTTGATTGAAACATTTAGGTGTTTACCCCTGTCTGGGACATTCCTGACTTAAAAGTGTTCAAGGGGTGAAGTGGGGTGATATCCCAGGTGTGACAGCATGATCTCAGGATCCTGGTGGTCCCCAGAAGACCAGGTGGGGCCCGAATGCTTCAGAGTTCCCAGACATCAGTTAGGGAAAATGGCTGAAAACCATGAAGCTATGTCCCGGCTTTCTACTCTGTAAAGCCCTGTACTCCGAATCACAGCATAGTTGGGTGATCACTTTCCTGGGAGAGGTCCAGAAGAAGCAGGAGCTTGGTGAGACCTCTGACACCTTGCAGGTCTGGTGTTGGTCTGTGTCACTGGAATCCATAGAACCTGGAGTGGGTGGTTCCCACCTCCTGGGTGGCTCTGCTGGTTAAGCAACTGCCTTCAGCTCAGGTCATGATCCCGGATTCCTGGGATCGAATCCCACTTAGGGCTTCAGCTCCATGGGGAGTCTGCTTCTCCCTCTGACCTTCTCCGCTCTCATGCACTCCCTCACTCAAATAAATAAAATCTTTAAAAATAAAACAAAACAAAACAATTGTAATTGGAACTCAGTCACGTGCCTACGATAAAAATGCCTCGTCCCTGGTAGGGTGAACACAGAGTTCTGACAGAATCCGAGGAGATAAGACCGGTGGAATGTTTTTTTCTGTGCGGGCTCACTGAAGAGCTGGGTGTGAATTTTCAGCTCTGGGGTAGGGAGCAGGGTGCGGTGACAGTCACCTCAGCCATTGGTGCTGCAAGCCTTCAGGGAGTAAAACAGCGGCACTTGCTGGAACCCAGGGCCCGTCTCTGCTGCTTGGGCCAGCTGCAGTTGCACCAGGGGAAGTCCACCTGAGGATCAGGGCAAGAGCCCCTCCCCTAGAAGGCCATCACGAACAGCTCACCCCTCTCAAGTTCACTGATCAGAGAGGGCTGCAAAGCTGCAGAGCTCAGGGAAATCACTAGGTAGCATTCTTTGTATTTTTATTTTGTAGGCTTTTGTTTATTTTTTTCAGGTTTTTCTTACTTTCATCTCCTTTTAAATAATTCTTATTAGAAAGAGAGTGTGTGGGGGGGTGTGGTTGGGCAGAGGCAGAGAATCTTCAAGCAGACCCCCTGCTGAGCACAGAGTCCAACTCAGGGCAGGATCCCCGGACTCAAAAGATCAAGACCTGAGCTGAAACTCAACAACTGAGCCACCAAGGCTCCCCTTCAACAGTAGCCTTAAGTGAGAAGAAATTAAAATTAGATCAATCCTAAATATGCATGAATTTTAAAAAAGAGTAGGAGAAGGAAGAGAAAGAAGAAAGCCAAGAGCAGCGAGAGAGTAGTCAAGGAGTAATATGAATTTTACTAAAGTGTGGCATGAGACAAAACTAGAAAGAAAGAAAGAAAGAACTTTATTAGTAGTCTCTCTGTGGTATGACCAAATGTGCTTTGTTTTTATAATACATACTTGAAAAAATGTCTTCCTATTATTTAAAGCATGCATGAATTATTTCAATTTTATTTTTAATATTTAAAGAAAGGGTGTTATATAATTTACTTTCTCAAATGTCTTAGGACTTCTGGCAGGAATCCTCCTCAACCACGCTGCATTGCCAAAGGTCTTGGAGGTGATCCTTGACTGTGTTCTCGAACATGAACCAGTAATAGTAGACATTCCTGCATCATTTGTTTCTTTTATTGTCCTAGCCACAGTGATAAGTACTTATTAATTTTGTTATGTACATATTAAGTGTCTCTTTCTGTCTCACTTATCAACTCCAAAAGGGCAGTCACCTTTTCTGTTTTATTCACCAATATATAATCAATTGCCTAGCACAATGACACATGAGGTAGGAACTCAATAAATACCTTTGAATGAATAAATATATAAACCAAGAAAGTGAAATTGTATCACAGAGTTTGGAAGTGTAATCGAAAATGTATAAATGCAAATAAAAATTGATTCATTGGAGCAAATGGTTGCCAATTTGTCATCACAAAATGGACCATTAGTGTCCAGATTATTTTTTTTTACTGCTTTCTCATTACTATTTTTCACTAAGATTTGCTATTCCCAAAACATAGCCATATCATCTGGGAAAAGAATAAACAGTTTTTTCTGATGTAGTGTAAACTCGTGAACCAGCACGAAGGTGAGGCAATTGATGCCCCCAGAGCACACGATGTCAGGAGACACTCATGCCTAGGTTTGTGCAAGCCTCAGCAACCTTCATAACCCTGCAAGTGAGTGGCTCCTTAAATTTTGTACCCTAGTGGCCTCCCTTGTCCCATTCTGGCATCTCTGTTAGTTTATCTATTATTTGTTCTTTCTGTAAACTTATCCTTGGGAGAGAATAGAGTGCATGTCCAGGCTATGTCAGCTTGCCAACAGCAGGTTCATGAATGTCCTTCTTTTCCTACGCAGATTTCTTTCCATCTCTTGACTGCCTGCCAGACCCACATAACAAAACCTCCAGGTTGGTTAGGACGATCTCTTTCCTTTCCTCCAGTCCCATACTGCTAATTGGGACCAAGCTGACTGGCTGCACTAAACATTTTTGTTATTCAACCTTAGCTGGTGTGTAATGAGACTTGTTACTCTGCTCTTCTTCATCACTCTGTGCAGGCCAGAGTTTACCAATGAGGTGCTGGGTCTCAGTGCATAGACCCCTTTCTTTGCCTTCAACATACTTTATGTTAACTACTTCCCAACATTTAAAATTGCCAATTTTACATGAAAATCCAAATATCTAAAATCTCAAAAATGGAAAAAACCACATTTTTCAAAAGATTTTCTTTTATTAATTTTAGAAAAAGAGAGAGAGGATGTGCACGTGCATGAGTTGGAGGAGGGGCAGAGGCAGAGGGAGAGGAACAGACACCTAAACAGACCCCATGCTAAGCAGGGAACCCTACAGAAGCCTTAATCTCACCACCCAATCATGACCTGAGCCAAAACCAAGAGTTGGTGCTTAATCAACAGAGCCGCCCAAGTGCCCCATACAACACATTTAAAAAAAAAAAAAAAGAAGATCTGACAAGATTTTTCTCAGTGTCTGTTTGTTAGGAAAAAGATTTCCACTCCCCTCACAAATTAGAGAACTGGTTTAACATATATCTCCTGGAGACTTTCTTAACTTGGTTTGCTGACCTTCTTCGGGATGGGTTCTAGCAATTTGCTTCCACACAGCCTCTTTCCTTGATGAATATGCATCAGCAAATGCCTTCCATGTACATTAACACTATTCCCCAAATACTTTCTCTCCATCTATACACAGGATATGGACTGTATATCTGACTTTGTTTGGACGGATCGGGCCATGGAACTAGTTCTAGCAATGAGTGATGAGTAGAAATTTTATGTTTCTTATGGCTGAGCATTTAATTGTTAGTG
>NW_026741334.1:0-5408 GCF_022355385.1 Mustela nigripes
AGAGAGAGAGAGAGAGAGAGAGGAGGAGGCAGGCTCCTGGCTGAGCAGAGAGCCCGATGCGGGGCTCGATCCCAGGACCCTGAGATCATAACCTGAGCCAAAAGCAGAGGCTTTAACCCACTGAGCCACCCAGGTGCCCCTCTTGTTAGCCTCTCATATGGGGCCAATCACACCTACTGCTTCTATCCCATCAGGCAGTGAGTGAGATGCAAGCTATAAATGCACTTTCGAAAAAGCAAAGCATGGTATGATAGGGCTGTGTCATCATTGTCATCGTTTTGGTTGCTTCTCTCAGTAGTAACGTCGTCACAAGAAAAGAAACTTTTTAATGGTTTCTGGTATGGCACAGCATGGAGCACAGAGCCAAGCACATCACATATCTTTAACAAATAATTGTTAGATCACGTAAAGATTAAACAGAGATTGTGTTTTCACTAACGAATCCTGGTTATTAAACTTAAGACTTCAAGAATCAGAAATGACCAAATCTTGAAGTTAAAAGGGAAGTAGGCAACATGCATAGAGGGCCAACCAAGGGCCATGGCTGTTTTCCAGGAGAGCTCTGGGAAGATCAGGCTCTCTGTTCCAGTAAACCTGTACATGTTCTCTTCTTGGAGAGTCACAATTCACATTGACACATTAAAGTCTTTGAGCAGGCCTGCAGCAAAATGACCATTATAACAACAGTCACAGCTATAGAATCCTGTAGTCCCCCAATTTATTTGTGCCCCCCCAATCCTTTGCTAACATTCATTAACATACTGCAGCACCCAAGCGTGCAAAACACAACTAGGGAAGGGATAAGCCAGGAGCCTGGACAGACAACTTCACTCTTGTCACTCACTTACTTTGAACACCAGACCAGTTATGTAATATTTCTGCTTCTCAGACTCCTCTTCCATTGTCTTCAAAGGACCATTAAATATTAAATATTAAATAAGATCATTAAATTTCCCCTTCATAAGGGATTGCTATAGACTGTCCCTGAAAACCTGCACCTGTATCACTGGAAATGCCCACCTCTGCCAACATGACAGTGGTTTACACATGCATTCACTCACTTCACTACCATCTCCTTAAACCCTTGGGAAATGGCCGTGCTTCAGGCTGCCATCTTCCAGTTCTGTCCATTTATCTCTACAACAAATACTTACTGGGTCTCTGCCATGTGAGAACAAACACAGTACAGGAGATATAGCTGTGAACAAGATAGGCAGAAAATTGGGGTGCCTGGGTGGCTCAATGGTTAAGTGTCCAACTCTTGGTTTGGGCTCAGATCAAGATCTGAGGGTCCGGGGATCAAGCCCCATGCCAGGTCCCGTCCTCAGCAGGGAGTCGCCTTATAGATTCTCTTTCTCTCTGTCTCTATGTCTCTGTCCCTCACTCTGCTTTCATGCATACACACACTCTCTCTCTCAAAAATCAATCAATCAGTCTTAAAAAAAAAAAAATAAGGGCAGAAATTTCTGTTCTCCTGGATCTCTGACCAGTTGGAAAGATAGACAATTAAATATACAATTTGGCATGATACATTCATCATCATCATCATCATCATCATCATCTTAGCAAGTATTATTGAGTCCTTACTAAGTACTCTGCATATGTTAGCTCTTTTAATCCTCACAACCATCATACAAGGTGAACAGTATTATTATATTCAATTTATAGATGTGGAAACTGAGGCAAGGGGTGTTTACAAGAAATGTGCAATTCTGGGAGAACATATAGCAGAGGTCCCAAAGATATGTCTTCTGAAACCTGAAGGTGGGGTAAAAGTCAGCCAGATGGACAAATGTATGCTGTATGTTTCAAGCTAAGAGAGTAGGCTTGGGGACTGGGGCAGGGGGAGCAGAGGCAGAGACAGGGAGAGAGAGAAAGGGAATCAAAATGGTGCACTGCAAGACTTGAGAGAAGTCCCAGGACCAGATTAGTGTGCCCAAGGTCTGTGTGTGGGTGTGTGGTTGGGTGGGGACTTGGAGAAGGTGCTGGTGACAGACTAGAAGGCAGACCGGTGGAAACACCAATTAGATCAAAAAGAGCATTTCAACCTCTTGAAAGACAGCTTTATACTTAAGGCAAACAGAAATCAACAAGGGATTCTACAAAATAGTGTTAGGATCAGTTCTTCTTTCAGCCTTTTAGAGAGATCACCTGGCTTCAGTATGGAGAAGGGATTAAAAGCAACAACATTGGAGAGTTAGTTTGGAGACTGCCATGCTAATCAAGGTAAGAGAAGATGGTGTCCAGAAGTAAAATATAGACAGTGGTAATGAAGAGACATAGATGGGTTTGAAAATCACTTAAAACACAAAAGACAATTGATGGCTTGTGGTGAGAGTAAAGGGCAATGCCTGACTTCTGGCTTTGGCAGCTGGGTAGATGGTAGTGCTGTGCACACTACTGCTGGAGAGGGATCAGGTCTAGAAGGAAGATGCTAGCCAGCTTGGAACATGATGGATTTGAAGAGTCTATGGAAGATCCAACTGGATGTACCTAGTAGACATTTGGAAACATGGATGTGAAGGTCAGGGAACAATCTAAGCTAATATAGGCTTTCAGTTGGCATAGAACACCATTGACATATTTTAGAAAGCAGAAGAAGCAGAGAAACCCAGCCTCCTGAACACTTTTGGATCCGGTATAGTTGGCATTCAAAGTGGTAGAGCCCATGGGTCAAGAAAAAAGGAATGGAATAGAATATATATATATATTCTATTCCATTCCTTTTTTCTTGACCCATGGGCTCTACCACTTTGAATGCCAACTATACCGGATCCAAAAGTGTTCAGGAGGCTGGGTTTCTCTGCTTCTTCTGCTTTCTAAAATATGTCAATGGTGTTCTATGCCAACTGAAAGCCTATATTAGCTTAGATTGTTCCCTGACCTTCACATCCATGTTTCCAAATGTCTACTAGGTACATCCAGTTGGATCTTCCATAGACTCTTCAAATCCATCATGTTCCAAGCTGGCTAGCATCTTCCTTCTAGACCTGATCCCTCTCCAGCAGTAGTGTGCACAGCACTACCATCTACCCAGCTGCCAAAGCCAGAAGTCAGGCATTGCCCTTTACTCTCACCACAAGCCATCAATTGTCTTTTGTGTTTTAAGTGATTTTCAAACCCATCTATGTCTCTTCATTACCACTGTCTATATTTTACTTCTGGACACCATCTTCTCTTACCTTGATTAGCATGGCAGTCTCCAAACTAACTCTCCAATGTTGTTGCTTTTAATCCCTTCTCCATACTGAAGCCAGGTGATCTCTCTAAAAGGCTGAAAGAAGAACTGATCCTAACACTATTTTGTAGAATCCCTTGTTGATTTCTGTTTGCCTTAAGTATAAAGCTGTCTTTCAAGAGGTTGAAATGCTCTTTTTGATCTAATTGGTGTTTCCACCGGTCTGCCTTCTAGTCTGTCACCAGCACCTTCTCCAAGTCCCCACCCAACCACACACCCACACACAGACCTTGGGCACACTAATCTGGTCCTGGGACTTCTCTCAAGTCTTGCAGTGCACCATTTTGATTCCCTTTCTCTCTCTCCCTGTCTCTGCCTCTGCTCCCCCTGCCCCAGTCCCCAAGCCTACTCTCTTAGCTTGAAACATACAGCATACATTTGTCCATCTGGCTGACTTTTACCCCACCTTCAGGTTTCAGAAGACATATCTTTGGGACCTCTGCTATATGTTCTCCCAGAATTGCACATTTCTTGTAAACACCCCTTGCCTCAGTTTCCACATCTATAAATTGAATATAATAATACTGTTCACCTTGTATGATGGTTGTGAGGATTAAAAGAGCTAACATATGCAGAGTACTTAGTAAGGACTCAATAATACTTGCTAAGATGATGATGATGATGATGATGATGATGAATGTATCATGCCAAATTGTATATTTAATTGTCTATCTTTCCAACTGGTCAGAGATCCAGGAGAACAGAAATTTCTGCCCTTATTTTTTTTTTTTTAAGACTGATTGATTGATTTTTGAGAGAGAGAGTGTGTGTATGCATGAAAGCAGAGTGAGGGACAGAGACATAGAGACAGAGAGAAAGAGAATCTATAAGGCGACTCCCTGCTGAGGACGGGACCTGGCATGGGGCTTGATCCCCGGACCCTCAGATCTTGATCTGAGCCCAAACCAAGAGTTGGACACTTAACCATTGAGCCACCCAGGCACCCCAATTTTCTGCCTATCTTGTTCACAGCTATATCTCCTGTACTGTGTTTGTTCTCACATGGCAGAGACCCAGTAAGTATTTGTTGTAGAGATAAATGGACAGAACTGGAAGATGGCAGCCTGAAGCACGGCCATTTCCCAAGGGTTTAAGGAGATGGTAGTGAAGTGAGTGAATGCATGTGTAAACCACTGTCATGTTGGCAGAGGTGGGCATTTCCAGTGATACAGGTGCAGGTTTTCAGGGACAGTCTATAGCAATCCCTTATGAAGGGGAAATTTAATGATCTTATTTAATATTTAATATTTAATGGTCCTTTGAAGACAATGGAAGAGGAGTCTGAGAAGCAGAAATATTACATAACTGGTCTGGTGTTCAAAGTAAGTGAGTGACAAGAGTGAAGTTGTCTGTCCAGGCTCCTGGCTTATCCCTTCCCTAGTTGTGTTTTGCACGCTTGGGTGCTGCAGTATGTTAATGAATGTTAGCAAAGGATTGGGGGGGCACAAATAAATTGGGGGACTACAGGATTCTATAGCTGTGACTGTTGTTATAATGGTCATTTTGCTGCAGGCCTGCTCAAAGACTTTAATGTGTCAATGTGAATTGTGACTCTCCAAGAAGAGAACATGTACAGGTTTACTGGAACAGAGAGCCTGATCTTCCCAGAGCTCTCCTGGAAAACAGCCATGGCCCTTGGTTGGCCCTCTATGCATGTTGCCTACTTCCCTTTTAACTTCAAGATTTGGTCATTTCTGATTCTTGAAGTCTTAAGTTTAATAACCAGGATTCGTTAGTGAAAACACAATCTCTGTTTAATCTTTACGTGATCTAACAATTATTTGTTAAAGATATGTGATGTGCTTGGCTCTGTGCTCCATGCTGTGCCATACCAGAAACCATTAAAAAGTTTCTTTTCTTGTGACGACGTTACTACTGAGAGAAGCAACCAAAACGATGACAATGATGACACAGCCCTATCATACCATGCTTTGCTTTTTCGAAAGTGCATTTATAGCTTGCATCTCACTCACTGCCTGATGGGATAGAAGCAGTAGGTGTGATTGGCCCCATATGAGAGGCTAACAAGAGGGGCACCTGGGTGGCTCAGTGGGTTAAAGCCTCTGCTTTTGGCTCAGGTTATGATCTCAGGGTCCTGGGATCGAGCCCCGCATCGGGCTCTCTGCTCAGCCAGGAGCCTGCCTCCTCCTCTCTCTCTCTCTCTCTCTCT
>NW_026741335.1:0-5405 GCF_022355385.1 Mustela nigripes
TGTCCATCAACAGATGAATGGATAAAGAAGAAGTGGTATATATACACAATGGAATACTATGCAGCCATCAAAAGAAATGAAATTTTGCCATTTGCGACAACGTGGATGGAACTAGAGCATATCATGCTTAGCGAAATAAGTCAAGCAGAGAAAGACAACTATCATATGATCTCCCTGATATGAGGAAGTGGTGATGCAACATCGGGGCTTAAGTGGGTAGGAGAAGAATCAATAAAACAAGATGGGATTGGGAGGGAGTCAAACCATAAGTGACTCTTAATCTCACAAAACAAACTAATGATTGCTCGGGGGAGGGGGGTTGGAAGAAAGAGGGTGGGATTATGGATATTGGGGAGGGTATGTGCTTTGGTGAGTGCTGTGAAGTGTGTAAACTGGGCGATTCACAGACCTGTACCCCGGGGATAAAAATATATGTTTATAAAAAATTAAAAAATTTAAAAAATAACCACTCCAAAATTATAAGGCACAAACTTCCAATATATACAACAATATAAATAAATTTCAAAAATATGCTGATTAGTGAAATAAGCCTTACTCAAATGAATGCATAGAGCATGATTCTACTTATTTGAAATTCTATAACAGGAACAACTAATTTATGATGAGAAAAACCAGAAAAGCAAATTTCCCTGAGGGATGGTAATGAGACTGATTAAGAAGAGACATGAGAGAATTTTCTGATATGAAGTAATGTTCTATATCACTACTGTAATGTTCTTGACCAGAGAGCTCAGTTGAAATCACTAAAATGCTGGGAGTCATGCTGTATCAGTGACACTAAAAACTGTAATACTCAGTAAGGATATTTTCTCAGAGTTTATCATTCACTTCATTTTTAAAAATGTTTATTTCTAAGATTAAAATTATTATGAGATTCTTCATTACAAATGAACTTCAGATTAAAATATATGCAAGAAAGTATAGAATTAGAATAATCACCATTTTTGCAGTCTTCAGTGTAATCATGGATTCAGACAATGATTACCAATGGTTCTAAAACTGTTGGGTAAAAGGATATTTGATCACAGGACAGTTACAGTTCTCAAATATCAGTCAACAGAATATATATTAACTGTAAAGGGGAAATATACATTACATTGAAGAAATCAGGCATAAACAACAAACAAGTGATCAAACTTGGCATCACCTAAAACATGATGAGACAATCTGACATTAATGACATGAACTTTTTAAAAATGTCAATTTTGTAAAAGAAAAAAATGGCAAAGAGGACTATTCTAGACCAAAGGAAGCTAAAGATTCTAATAATCAAATATAGGTCCCTAGATTTAAAAATGGTCCCTAGATTGAAAAATAAAACTCTAAAGAACTGTGGAGGAAAAGTTGAAGAAATTTTAATATAGTCTATATTAGAAAATATTTCTTTTTTAATTAATTAATTTTCAGCATAACAGTATTCATTATTTTTTCACCACACTCAGTGCTCTATGCAATCCGTGCCCTCTATAATACCCACCACCTGGTACCCCAACCTCCCACGCCCCCACCACTTCAAACCCCTCAGATTGATTTTCAGAGTCCATAGTCTCTCATGGTTCACCTCTCCTTCCAATTTCCCCCAACTCCCTTCTCCTCTCTAACTCCCCATGTCCTCCATGCTATTTGTTATGCTTCACAAATAAGTGAAACCATATGATAATTGACTCCTTGCTTGACTTATTTAACTCAGCATAATCTCTTCCAGAAAATATTTCTTTGACAAAGTTATATTTCTTGGATATGACATAGGTAGTGTGGTTATTTACAATAGTTTCCTTGTTTTGAAGAGCTACATGGCAAAATACTTAAATGCCAAATTTTGTGCTATCAGAAACTATTTCTGATGGTTCAGCAAATAATTGATAATAGATCATAGCAAAAGAAAGAAGGAAAGATAATAGAAAGAAAGAAGAAAGAAAAAAGAAAGAAAGAAAGAAAGAAAGAAAGAAAGAAAGAAAGAAAGAAAGAAAGAAAGAAAGATAAACCAGGGCAAGATGATAATTGGTAAATCTAAGTTAAGTGTATGCATGCTCTTCTTTCAACTTTTTGTAGGTTTAAAATTGTCTGAAATAAAAATTGGTGGGACTATAATTTGACTGTTAGCCAGGATCATATATTTAGTACTATGCTACCCCTTCCACTATACATAACTATAAAACGTGACAAAATATATGGAGCAATAGTTTTCAAATATTATACAACAGGCAGTACAAGATTATGATTGCTGACAAAGGGGAACACAGGAAGTGAGCCCAATTATTTTCCTGATATTCAGCCAAGAATAGATTTCAAAGTTAGGTTCTGTGTAGGTGGGTGGATTTTGTAAGGCAAAATAAAAGAAAAGGGAGCTATGCAGAGAGAAGCTCCAGGAATACACAGAAGTATACCAATGATTATTAGGTTGCATATGTGCAAGGCAGAATACAACTATTGAGGATACATAAACTAAATGGAGATTCCAGAGTTTGCAAAGTACTAGAAATTACCCAGATTCTGATCAACCAAGAAGAACAGACATTACTGAATAACACGGACATTAGATGAGACCTGCCTCATTCACATGAGACATTTAGATAAGACATAGTTGCACCTAAGAAGAAGAAAAGAGAAAAGGGGACAGAAAAATTTATTGAGGAAATAATAACTGAAAACTTTTCTAGTCTGGGAAAGGGAACAGGCATGCAGATTGAAGAGGCACAAAGAATTCCCATCAAAATCACCAAAAGCAGGCCAACGTCAAGATATATTGTAACTTAATTTGCAAAATATAATAATAAAGAAAAAAAATCTGGAATGCAGCAAGGAAAAACAAGTCCATATTTTACAAGAGAAGACCCCATAAGACTATCTGCAGCTTTCTAAACAGAAATGTGGCAAGCCAGAGAAGAATGGCATGATATATTAAATGGGTTGATTAGGAAAAATCTGCAGCCAAGAATACTCTATTCAGCAAGGTTATCATTCAGAAGAGAAGCAGAGATAAAGAGTTTCCCAACTAACAAAAACTAATGGAGTTTGTGACCAATAAAACAGCCTTAAAAAATATATTAAAGGGAATATTTTTAGTGGAAAGGAAAGACCAAAAGTGACAAAGACTAGAAAGTAAAAGAGAAAATCTCCAGAAACAATGACAAAACAAGTAACAAAATGGCAATAAATACTTATCTAGCAATAATTACTCTGAATGTGAACTGAGAGAATAGTCAAATCAAAAGACATGGGATGGTAGACATATCATATAAGAAGAAAATCAATAAAGAAACAAGAGTATTGAATGACACAATGGACCAGGTGGACCTCATAGATTTATACAGAACATTCCATCCTAAAACAACTGAATACACATTCTTCTTGAGCGCACATGAAACATTCTCCAGAATAAAACAAATACTGGATCACAAATCAGGGCTCAACCAACACCAAAAGATTGAGATTATCCCCCACATATTCTCAAACCACAATCCTTTGAAACTGGAACACAACCACAAGAAAAAAGTTTGGAAGGCATTCAAACACTTCAAAACTAAAAACCAGGGGCAACTGGGTGGTTCAGTGGGTTAAAGCCTCTGCCTTCAGCTCGGTTCATGGTCCCAGGGTCTTGGGGTCGAGCCCCACATCGGGCTCTCTGCTCTGCGGAGGGCCTGCTTTCTCCTTTCTCTCTCTGCCTGCCTCTCTGCCTACTTGTGATCTCTGTCTGTCAAATGAATAAATAAAATCTAAAAAAAAACACAAAAACCAAAAACCACCCTGCTTAAGAATGTTTGAATCAGCCAGGAAAACAAAGAAGAATTAAAGCAATTCATGGAAAACAAAGAGAATGAAGACCCATCAGTCCAAAAACTATGGGATATGGCAAAGGTGGTCCTAAGGGGGAAATACATAGCCATGTAAGCCTCCCTCAAAAAAATTGAGAAATCCAGAATAAACCAGCTTTCTTTACACCTTAAAAAACTGGAGAATCAACAACAAATTAAGCCATCCCACACACAAGAGGGGAAAAATCAAGATTAGAGCAGAGATCAATGAGATAGAAATTAGACATACAGAAGAACACATCAACAAAACTAGAAGTTGATTTTTTGAAAGAATCAATAAGATCAATAAACCACTGGTCAAACTAATCCAAAAGAGAAGTGACAGGGCCCAGATTAATAAAATTATGAATGAAAAGGGAGAGATCACGACTAATGCCAAGGAAATAAAAATAATCATCAGAAATTATTATCAAGGAGGGGGCAAGATGGCAGGGGTGTAGGAGGAGGCGCCTATTCAGCCGGTACACCAAAGTGAACTGATTACCTACCAAAGAACTCCATTCACCCATGAAATCAGCCTGAGATCAGAATTATACACGTCTGGATATCTACAGGGGCAGAAGATGCCAGTGGGCAGGTAAAGCGGAGTGGGAACTGCGGACTGATATCGGATGATAAACAAAAGGGGGAGGGAGCCACCAGAGGCGACCCATTGGAAAGTAATACGCCAATACGAGCCAGAGTGCCCTGTGTCTGGGGACCAGCATTAACTTAGAGACTGGTTGAAAGCACTCCAAAAGAACAAAGGATCGCAGGGGGAAATTGTGGGAATTGGGGTGGCTAGGGACAGGGGCTTAAGTCCCTGGTCCCAGGATAGCCTCCCCTGCGCTAAGGCAGAGAGAGTGTGGCGGAGAAACGAGGTCTTGGTCCCTAAGCCGCCAGTGCGCCTGAGAATTCGTGGGTTCTGGCTCCTGTGAGGGGATGGAAGCCACGCCAGTCAGCAGATCGCGCGAGTCCTACTACAAAGCCTGAGATACACGCGCACGTCCCTCATGCTCCCCTGAGAGTTACAAAGGCCCAGCCCAGGCTCTTTGACCCGCACCATTGTTTCAAAGCCTAAGCCATGTGCCCCAAACTCTCCCCTGACAGAGATGTGCAAAAGCCTAGCCCAGTGCTCTCCGACCAGCGCCCCATTCTCAGTGCCTGAGACACGCGCGACCCACAACCACCCCTGAAAGAAGTGCGCACAAGCCCGGCACTCTTAGACCCAGCAAGACCAGGCACTCCCAGCCCCGGCCAGCAGCAAAATCTCAGTGTGCGATTGCTGCTAGGAACCTCTCTGGCGGTTGGGAGCTCCCAGACAGCCGCCACTGCCTTGGCATTGGGTACAAGCAAAAATCCTGAGCCCTCAGGGTCTGCAACTTGGAACCTGCTCTGCCAGCAGCCAAGGGGGAGCTTATTTAGGCTCTGCACCCAGACTGAGGCTTCTCTCTGAGAGGGAGATCAGGGTGAGGTTTGTTTTCCTCTAAAACTACAAAAACCATCAAAGGCAGTCAAGGATAGAGAAAAAAAAGTGAACAAACATAAAACCCGCCAGAGAACAAAAGCCTGAAAAAAACCAGTTTCCTC
>NW_026741336.1:0-5404 GCF_022355385.1 Mustela nigripes
TCTGGACTCATCCATATGGGATGTCCTGGAGCTGTGCAACAGGTCTCAATTGTCCCGCAGAAGAAATCCTTGGAGGGGGCATCCCACCACTCCAAACGTGGTAAAACCTCCACGGCCTCGAGATCGGCTCCCTTCATGAAGGGGACGTCATGAACAGAAAATCCAAGCTGATCCAACATCTGATCCTCGCTCTGACTTCAGATGCATGAGATATTGCTTCAGATTTTCAGGAGGTACATGCCGTGACCTCGCCCTGAATTCCAAGTCTAGCTTGTGTTCTCAGACTTCCGTCCTCAAACTCCTGGCCGCGAATCCCACAAGTTTGGCAATTCCGGACCATCATTGCAGCACTCTGCCTGCCCTATAGAAACAAAATATTGCCTAATGAGCTGCTCGGGCACATTAAATGAGAATAAACCTACACGGCACTCGAACGTACCCAAAATATATAGTCTAACCTGGGCACTAATGCACTGTCTGACACAACCTGAGCCGGAACCTCCTGATCAACACCCAGACAGCTGACCACACCCTGAGCCCATAAGACCCGCCGTGGACTTAGGTCATCATCTCTTCCCTACCTCAGTTTTCAGGCTTCAGAACCTAGACCGTATCTCCAATCACTTCCCAGTGTTGACTGGGATGCAGAAATAAGATCTCTTCCTTACACATGGCAAGAAACCTTGTGGTTGGCCTGTTGTCCAAAGTTCAGTGTAGGAGAAACCAGCATTCACCCTGAGGTCCCGCCCATTCTTGAGTGCGACGAGGATATAAACATGCATTGTGACCCTCAGCGTGAGTCCTGTCCTCTAGTAAGTCCTCTCAGTGGCTGGACCATTAGATGCCATAATGGCTTAACATGTACTTAGGCCCCAAATTTAAACCGGATTTCTGGTTGTCCAATCGCCCCTCCCCAGGGCTCTACTCTGGAATCCCTCATTTGGTGGGACACCTGAGGTTGAAAAACAAAACAAAACAAAACAACAAAAACAAAAAAACGGACTTCTTCCATCCCACAGAATGACCCCAAACTCTTTGGACGGGACCAAACCCCCAGAGAGTAAGACTCGCCCATTTCCCATAAAGTCTCCCGGAAATTTCACGACCATGAGTGACACGATATCCAGAGACAAAAACTTGAGCAAGAGCCTCACACTCGCCCTTTTTTCAAATCCCGAAGAGTTCTCAACATGGTCTGTAGATCAGTCCTGCCATACCTATGACCCGAAACATAAGCCGAGTTTGTGTTTTCAGACAACTGTCCAAACAGCCCAGGCCTACACACCCTACAGGCTCAGGCCCCTGGAGCCAACCTGAGGAGTGTACTTGCTCTTCCAAGGGAATTCTGTGTGCACATTCCAATGGACCAAACCCTAGTAATAGGATAAACCTCCAAAGTCCCTGAGGCCAACCCAATAGTGGTGGCTCCCCAGGACAAACAGGAGCAATCTGAGCACATCTGAGAACCTACCTGCACTCAGACTCGTAGACTGATATCCCCAGAGGTAAAAAGGAACGAACAGGCCCCTAGGCCCTAATCGGATCCATTGCTTTGGTTACCAGGCATCTTCCTCAGAGGCCTGGATTTCAGTACCAGCATATGGCTGTTTCTTGACTCACCCATCAGAAAAAAACTCATCTACACTTGGGAAACTTGCACGTGGGAGGTGTGTCAAAGCCTCTTTTTAGGAGAACCCTTCAGGACCCCAGTGCCACTGCTTCATTCCAAGGTCTCCATAGACACAAAATCATATTAGGACACATCCACGGGAGAGTCCAATTCAACTCAGCATATTCGGGTGATCCGCGAGATCCAGCAGATCTAACTTGTCTTGTTGCTAGGAGACAATTGGACTGCGAGGTGGCCTACCCCGGCATCCATCCTTAGAACCCTGCTCGGAATCATTGGCCTGGAATCAACCAACAGGTTTCTATTGTCCTGCCGAAGAATCTTTGCAGTTGGGAGCTTCTCACAACTCACATGGTGAGGAACCCCCATGGTCTCGTGATCACCCCCCCCCCCCTTCATGAAGGTGCCATCAGGGACACAAGGTCCAACCTGAGAAATAGTCTGATCCTCACCCTGAATTCAGATGCACGAGATCTCGATTCAGGTCTGTATATTGTACCTGCCATGTCCTCACCCAGAAACCTAAGCCTAGCTTGTGTCCTCAGACTTCTGTCCTCAGACTAATGGCCCCAAAGCCCTCCAGTTTGGCAATCCAGAACTACAATGCAGCACTATGCCTGCCCCCCAGAAGAAAACTTTGCCCTCTGGCGCTACCCAGAAACCCCAAATGAAGATCAACCTGCACGCCACTTGGCTGTACCCATAATATATAGGCTGACCTGGGCAGTAATGCCCTTTCTCACAGAGCCTGAGCCTGGACCTCCTGGCCCCACCCAGACAGCTTGCCGCTCACTGAGCACATCGGACCAGCCATTGCCTTAGGTCATTATATCTTCCCAACCTCGGTTTTCAGGATTTAGATCCTAGAACTTATCTCCAATCACTGCCCAGGTTTGAAAATTATGCAGAAATCAGAACTCCTTCCCAATGGCAAGAACCTTGTGGTTGGCTTGTTGTCCAGCGATCAGTGTAGTGGAAACCTGTTTGTCCGATGAGGCCCCGCCATTGCTCGCGGGCCACATAGGTGGCAAACGCACATTGTGACCCTCAGCCTTAGCCCAGTCCTCAGGTAAGGCCTTCAGTGGCTGGTTGAAGAGACAGCATATTGGGCTTGCCATGCCCATAGGCCCCAATTTCTAACCACAGTTCGGGTTGTCCCTTCACTCTTCCCCAGGGCTCTGCTTTGGAATTCCTCTTTTGGTGGTACACCTGATGTAACAACCCTGAAAGGAGTCCTCCATCCAACAGATTGACGAAAAACAATTGGGATCGGGCCAAATCCACAGAGAGGAAGATTCGTCCATGGCCCATGACGCCTCCTCGACATTCCACGGACATCGCTGAAACAAAATCCAGTGACAAAAGCCTGAGGAAGCGCCTCAGACTCGCACTATCTTCATATCCTGAAGATGTCTTCTCATGGTTTGTAGATCGGGCCTGCCATACCTACGTCCCCAAACAAAAGCTGAATTTGTGTTTTCAGACTTCTGTCCTCAAAGTCCTGGGCCTCACACCATCCAGGCTGGGGACCCTGGAGCCACACATTAGGACTGTGCCTACCCAATCCATGGGAATTCTGCCCATTTCATTGTCAAAATCGTACAAATTAGGGGAACCCTCCAGTTCCTGAGGCCATCCCTATAGTATAGGTCGCCCGTAACAGAAAAGGGCAGTCTGACACCAGCTGAGCATCTACCTCCACTCATACCCTAGATGGATGTCCCCAGAGAAGAAAATTGAACAAGACAGGACCCTAGGCCATAATCGGATCCATTGCTTTGGTTTATAGGCATGTCTCCTCAAAACCCTGTGTACCAATACCTGCATTGGGGTTTTCCTGAGGCACCCATCAGAACAAAACTCGTCTCCACAAGGAAACTTGTGCATGGGAGCTATGTCAAAATCTTAGGAGAACACTTCAGGGTCCCGGTGCCACCGCTCCATTTAAAGGCCCTCATGGACACAAACACACTTTAGACCCATCCTCAGGAATGTCCATTTCAACTCAGCCACCCCGGTTCTTCCCGTAGAGCCATCAGATCTAAACTATCTTGTTGCTAGGAGACAATTGGAATGCGAGGCAGGCTTCCCAGGCATCCATCCTCGAACGTTGGTCTGGACTCATCCATATGGGATGTCCTGGAGCTGTCCAACAGGTCTCAATTGTCCTGCAGAAGGAATCCTTGGAGGGGGCATCCCACCACTCCCAACGTGGGAAAACCTCCACGCTCTTGAGAATCCGCTCCCTTCATGAAGGGGCCGTCATGAACAGAAAATCCAAGCTGATCCAACATCTGATCCTCGCTCTGACATCAGATGCATGAGATATTGCTTCAGATCTTCAGGGGGTACATGCCGTGCCCTCGCCCTGAAACCCAAGTCTACCTTGTGTTCTCAGACTTCCATCCTCACACTCCTGGCCCCGAGGGCCACAAGTTTGGCAATTCCGGACCATCATTGCAGCACTCTGCCTGCCCTCTAGAAAAAATTATGCCTAATGAGCTGCCGGGGCATATTAAATGACAATAAACCTACACGGCACTCGAATTTACCCAAATTATATAGTCTAATCTGGGCAGGATTGCACTGTCTGACACAACCTGAGCCGGGACCTCCTGAGCAACACCCAGATAGCTGACCGCACACTGAGCACATCAAACCCGCCATGAACATAGGTCATCATCTCTTCCCTACCTCAGTTTTCAGGCTTCAGAACCTAGACCTTATCTCCAATCACTGCCCAGGGGTGACTGTGATGCAGAAATCAGAACTCGTGCTTACCCATGGCAAGAAACCTTGTGGTTGCCATGTTATCCTACATTCAGTGTAGGATAAACCAGCATTCACCCTGAGGTCCCGCCCATTCTTGTGTGCGACGAGGGCATAAACACGCATTGTGACCCTCAGCGAGATTCCTATCCTCTAGTAAGTCCTCTCAGTGGCTGGACCATTAGATGTCATATTGGGCTTGACAGGTCCCTAGGCCCCAATTTTTAACCAGATTTCTGGTTGTCCAATCACCACCCCCCAGGGCTCTACTGTGGAATACCTCATTTGTTGGAACACCTGAGGTTGAAAAACAAAACCAAGCAAATCAACAACAGAGCAACGGACTTCTTCCATCCCACAGAATGACCCCAAACTCTTTGGACGGGGCCAAACCCCCAGAGAGTAATACTCGTCCATTTCCCATGAAGTCACCCAGAAATTTCACGACCATGAGTGACACGATATCTAGAGACAAAAACGTGAGCAAGAGCCTCACATTCGCCCTTTTTCATATCCTGAAGAGTTCTCCTCATGGTCTGTAGATCAATCCTGCCATACCTATGATCTGAAACATAAACCAAGTTTGTGTTTTCAGACAACTGTCCCAACAGCTCTGGCCTACACATCCTACATGCTCAGGCCGTGAGGCCAAACCTGATGACTGTCTTGCCCTCTCCAAGGGAATTGTGTGTGTCCATTCCAATGGCCACAACCCTACTAATAGGATAAACCTCCAAAATTCCTGAGGCCATCCCAATAGTTGTGGCTTCCCAGGACAAACAGGGGCAATCTGAGCCCATCTGAGCACCTACCTGCACTCAGACCCGTAGACTGATATCCCCATAGGTAAAAACGAACTAACAGGCCCCTAGGCACCTATCGGATCCATTGCTTTGGTTTCCAGGAATCTCTCCAGAGGCCTGGATTTCAATAACAGCATATGGCTGTTTCTTGACTCACCCATCAGAACAAATCTCATCTACACATGGGAAAATTGCACGATGG
>NW_026741337.1:0-5402 GCF_022355385.1 Mustela nigripes
TATCTGGTAAGAACTTGTATCCAGAATATTAAGCACTCTGAAAACTCGGCAGCAAGAAAACAAATAAAGAAGCAAAATATTTGAACAATTATTTCACTAAAGAAAAATATGTGGATGGCAATTAACCATATGAAAAGTTACTCAACACCACTAATCTTTAAGGAAATGGTCATTAAAACCACAACTAAATACCATTGAGTACCTACTAGAATGGCTAAAAATGAAAAAACTGCTGATACCCAGGATCACCGAGGATGTGAAGGAACTAGAATTCCCATACACTGCTGGCTGGGATATAAAATGGTACAAAGACT
Organism: Mustela nigripes; assembly: GCF_022355385.1. Classification (NCBI taxonomy): domain Eukaryota; kingdom Metazoa; phylum Chordata; class Mammalia; order Carnivora; family Mustelidae; genus Mustela; species Mustela nigripes. The sequence continues at coordinate 315 of NW_026741337.1, forward strand.
TTGAAAAAAAGGTTTACAGGTTCTTAAAAAGTTCAGCATATACCTACCATATGATCCAGCCATTCCGCCTCCTACATATTGTATCAAGAGAAAAGGAAGACTACGTCCATACTAAGATTTGTACCCAAATGTTCAGAACAGCTTTATTTTTAATAGCCCCAAACTGAAACTACCAAAATGTCAATCAGCAAGTGAATGAAGAAATTATGACACATCCATATTGTCGGAGGCAGGCCCCTGGCCAGGGTGGCCTCCGCCATTAAAAGATGGCGCCTGGCTAGTTGCCAGGTTAGGGTTGCCTCGTGAGACTAAGCGGAACACCCAAAGAGGAAGTAAACAGCATTGGTTGCTAGCGAAGTTGTTCGTTTAGGTGCGCAGCCTGATTCGCTCCCTCCTGTACCCTGCTCCCTGATTGGTCATGTAAGCATATATAAGTGTGTAGACTTGCGGAAATAAAAAGAGAGAAGATGCATCTGAACTGGGGCTTCTTGTCATCCTTGCGGGTTGAGGGCGATAAATGGCGCCGGCACCCGGGAACTAAATAAAGGAATCTTGCAAGGTAATCCGCAGGAAAGCGGGGAGTAAAGGTCCGCAGGTAAGCAAGGACATTAGCCACGTTCAAAAGTGGGAATTCCGCGGTAAAGTGGGGAGTAAAGGTCGACTGAAGTACATGCGTGTAAAAGGTTAATGTGTTAGTGTCGTTAACGTCCGCGTCTATTGTCTGTGTGTTCATAATGGGATCTGAAGTATCTAAAGTGCGATTGGAATGGTCTTTAAAAGACCTGCTGAAAGCCAATGGAACTTCACTAAAAGCAAAAACTGTTCGGGCCTTTTTGAATACAGTGGAAAAGGCGGCTCCATGGTTCCTAGTTGAATGCTTGCTAAACATACCTCAATGGGACCACTTAGGGGAGGATTTGAAGAAACAGGACAATAAAATGCCTTTGCTACCCGGGACCCTGGCAATATGGACCTTAGTCCGGGGATGCCTGGTGGGGCCTAAACCCAAATGTGAATCAGCTCTGCAAGAGGGAGCAGAGGCATTGGAAAAAGTGAAAGAGGAGCGGTCTTCTTGTGCCTCAGAGGGGGTAGTTCTAGTGAAGAGGAAGAGGAAATGTCAGGGGAGGAGTTAGACCATAAAATGCACTCCAAGTTTGAACAGTTGAAACTGTCGACTCCAGCGACACCTAGTGCCCCTCCGCAGTATAATCCTATGGCGTGCCAAGGAGCTTGTAGCTGCTGCGCCACATGTGGTAGTGGCAGGTTTTCAAGCTGGAGAGATCATGACCTGACCTCTGCCTTTCCGGTTTTAGAGGACCAAAACAACTAGCGGTATCATCAGCCTCTTGATTTTAAACTAGTTAAGCAATTAAAGGAAGCAGTCATGCAGTATGGCCCTCAGGCAGCCTTTACGGTCTCTTTGTTGGAGACCATAGCGGGAATGAAATTAGTCCCTGAGGACTGGTGTAACCTAGCCTGCGCAACCTTGTCGGGAGGGCAATATCTAGTATGGAAAACAGCCTGGCAAGAATACTCACAGGACACTGCCCGCAGTAATGCAGCAGCTGGAAATCCTCAGTGGGACCTAGAAATGTTAATGGGAATGGGACCGGACATGGGAAAGCAGGCCCAAATACAGTACAACCCTGCAGTGTATCTGCAAATAGCCGCGGCGGCCACTAAAGCATGAAGAACAATTCAAGGCAGTGGGGATTTGCAGGGTCAGCTGTCTAAGGTAATACAAGGACCAAATGAAGCATATGCTGATTTTGTAGCGAGGCTGATGCAAACAGCTGGTCGAATATTTGGGGAGGTAGAGGCAGCCATGCCATTGATAAAACAGCTGGCGTATGAGCAAGCTAATAAATGGTGTAAAGAAGCCATCAGACCTTGGAAAAGCAAAGACTTGAGTGCATATATTAAAGTTTGCAGGGATATAAATGACAGTGTTCTTCAAGGGCAGGTTATGGCTGCACCAATCACTCAAGGTTTACAGGGATTACAGGGAGCTCAACAATATAAACATAGGGGTACTCCTGGAGTTTGCTATTACTGCAAGAAGCCAGGACACCTGTAGGAGCTATGGTTACCAAAGAAGAGAGTTGGACCTTCCTATTTCAAAGCTCCTCTCCCCAAGAAACCAAGCTGCTCACAGTGATAAAACATTCAAACATTTCAAATGTTTCATCAAGAACCCTTCAACCTTTTATCAGATAGTAGATATGTGGTGCAAGCTGTCTCTATCATTGAAAGTGTGGGTTCTATTAATGCCAGGTCTACTATCTCTGAGGCATTACAAGAAATCCAAACATTAGTTTGGGACAGGAAGGCTCCATTTTATAATGGCCACATACGAGCTCATACAACCTTACCAGGCCCCCTGATAAAAGGTAATCAATCGGTTAGCAGACTCCTTAACCAGAGGAGAATTTGTCTTTGCCATTGAGGACCCGGTGCAACATTATCATAAGCTGTTCCATGTGAATGCTTTAACACTTCACCTCACATTTAACATAACAAAAGCACAGGCATGGGACACAGTAGTCTCCTGCAGAAATAGCGTGACCTTACTACCTGCACAGTCCTTGGGGGTTAATCCTAAGGGTTTGTTACCTAATCATATATGGCAAATGGATGTCACACATGTTTCAGAATTTGAAAAGTTAAAATATGTTCATGTCTCTGTAGATACCTGCTCTGGAATAATTTTCGCCTCAGTGCATGGTGGGGGGGGGGGCGGAATCCAGAGAAGTTATCATCCATTGCCTACAGGCTTTCACAGCATGGGGAAAACCACGCCAGTTAAAGACAGATAATGGCCCAGCCTACACCTCACAACCCTTTAAAGCTTTCCTACAACAACTTGACATTCACTTGATACATGGAATACCCTATAACCCACAAGGACAGAGTGTTATGGAGCGCGCGCATCTTACAATAAAAAATGCGCTTTATAAACAAAAAGGGGGGATAGGGGACACCTTCAGGTCCCCTAAAGATAAGCTCAACACCATTCTCTTTATTTTGAATTTTTTAACATTGGACAAAATGGGTAAATCAGCTGCAGACAGACATGCAAGTGATGCTGCTGCTCCCCCTAAGCCTTTAGTACTTTGGAAGGACATCCTCACAGGAAAGTGGAATGGACCAGATCCAGTGTTAGTATGGAGTAGGGGGTCTGTATGTGGTTTTCCACAGGAAAAGGAGGCTACAATTTGGATCCCAGAGCGGCTGGTGCGTGCAGCCTTGCCTCTGAACACCAGTCATGATGCTGAAGATGCCAATGATAACTCTGGGGATGCTACACCTCCTGAAGCGGACTCAAGCCAGAGAGCTGTGAGCAGTGGTTAAAGCATGGCCATATCCTTTACCAGTGACTAACTCTTCTCTCATATTCCCTCCTCTCTTTACTACCAATTCTCCTATAGGGCTACCCACTGTTCACATATCTACAGACATTGCGGAGGTGACTAATATTACTGTCTCCCTGTCCAGCACTCTCTGCTTTCTGTTGTATCTCAATACATCAGTCCGCACCCTGGACTGTATTCGCCTGAGCAATCAGACCCTGGGGCAATTTCAACCTTTTCACCATTCCTCAAACATAGGTAACGTTACTGTGATCCAGGGTTTGGCCCCTGTGAAACCTATTAATGCCTCGGGGCCATATCAACCTTTTAAGCTGCCCCGGTGCACCAATAATAGGGTATGGCCACCGGAGTGGTCTGGATGTCAGAGTACCTCGCGCTCAGTATACCCATGTTCCTATCCCAGTTTCCATTCCAGAGGACAAGTTACCGGTGGTGCTATCCAGAAAGAAGAGAGATTTTGGTATCATAGCTGCCATTGTGACAGCATTGGCTATATCTACAGCAGCTGCCACGGCAGCAGCAGTCTCGCTTGCTACAACTATACCCACTGCAGAAGCTATGAACACCCTTGCAGAAGGAACGGTGGCTGCCCTTCAAACACAGACTCAGATCAATGCACATTTGCAAGCAGGAATCCTGATAGTCAACCAGAGAGTGGATTTGGTTCAAGAACAAGTGGACATATTGGGGGCCCTATTGGGATTGGGATATATAGCACCCTTCCTGGCAATTTGTGTAACTCCCATAGCCTATACTAACATGAGTGACTTACAGAATGTCTCCCGACAGCTCTCCCAATACTTACAGGGGAATTGGTCCACAGAATTCCAAAACTATACTCAGCACCTGCTACTAGGCATAACAAGGATAAATACCAGAGTTGAGTTTGCAAACCTCCCAGAGATAATCAAAACATTGCAAGATGTGTTAACCTTTACGAAACAATGGGCTAGCGTAATTGGTCTGATGACAATCCTTGTAGTGGGCTTGATTCTGCTAGTAAGGAAACTGCAAATTTGGAGGTGACAGCAACATAGGCAACAGCAAGCCATGGTGCATGCCTTGTTAGCCATCGAGGCTGGTACATCCCCCCAAGTGTGGCTAAGTATGCTGGATCGGTAGTCAACGACGGGTAAGATTGGTGGGGGAAATATACCAACCTACGACAGGACGCAGATCATTGATATCTGCCATCTGGTGACAGGTAAGGATATTCCCCGCCACTGACAACCTAAGACAGGCACGATCCCTGCCATAAAAGAAAAAAGGGGAAGATATTGGAGGCAGGCCCCTGGCCAGGGGGGCCTCCACCATTAAAAGATGGCGCCTGGCTAGTTGCCAGGTTAGGGTTGCCTCATGAGACTAAGCAGAACACCCAAAGAGGAAGTAAACAGCATTGGTTGCTAGCGAAGTTGTTCGTTTAGGTGCGTAGCCTGATTCGCTCCCTCCTGTATCCTGCTCGCTGATTGGTCATGTAAGCGTATATAAGTGTGTAGACTTGCGGAAATAGTAGGAGAGAAGATACATCTGAACTGGGGCTTCTTGTCGTCCTTGCGGGTCGAGGGCAATACCATATAATGGAATATTAGCAATAAAAAAGGGTAAACCATTGATACAACACCAGGAATAAATCTCAAAATAATTATTCTGAGTGAAAGAACACTGAAAAAGAAGAGTGCATATTTAATGACTCTGTAAAACTCTATGTACTGTAAAA
>NW_026741338.1:0-5400 GCF_022355385.1 Mustela nigripes
ACATCTTCTTTATCCATTTATCTGTTGATGGACATCTAGGCTCTTTCCATAGTTTGGCTATTGTAGACATTGCTGATATAAATACTCAGGTGTATATGCCCCTTCCATTCACTATATTTGTATCTTTATGGTAAATACCCAGTAGTGTGATTGCTGGGTCATAGGGTAGTTCTATTTCCAACTTCTTAGGAACTTCCATACTGTTTTCCAGAGTGGCTTCATCAGCTTGCATTCCCACCAACGGTGCAGGAGGGTTCAAAGGGGAACACTCTTGCACTGTTTTTGGCAATGCAAACTGGTGCAGCTACTCTGGACAATAGTATGGAGGTTCCTCAAAAAGTAAAATATAGAACTATCCTATGATCCAGCAATTGCTAATTACATCTGTTGATGCACATTTTAAAAAATATTTATGAAGTTCAATTTTTCTATTTTTCTCTTTCATTACCTATGTCTTTTTATTTAAAAACCAGTATAGTTAACATACAGTGCTATCTTAAGTTCAGGTGTAAAATATAGTGACTCAATAATTCCACACATTACTCAGTGCTCATGATGCATATTCTTTAATCTCCAGGACCTATTTCACCCATCTCCTCATCTGCTTCCCCTCTGTTACTATTTGTGTTTTTGATGTTATATACAAGAAATTATTACCAAATCCAGTGTCATGAATCTTTTGTCCTATGCTTTGTTCTAAGAGTTTTATTGTTTTACGCCTTACATTTAGACTCTTGATCCATATTGAATTAATTTAAGCATATGGTATTAGGTAAGGGGACAATTCAATTCTTTTGCTTCTGGATATCCAGCTTTCCCAGCACCATTTGTTGAAAAGGCTATTCGTTGAACTGTTGGCACACTAACAAAAAATCACTTAACTATATATGCTAGAGTTTATTTTGGTTGTTTTCCTTCTAGTTTATTGGTCTACATGCTTTTCCTTGTGCTGATAATATGCTGTTTTGATTACTATAGTTTTATAGTAAGTTTTGAAATCAGAAAGTGTGAGTAGTTCAGTTCTGTTCTTCTTTTTCATGGTTATTTTGGAGATTCTGGGTTCTTAGAAGTTCTACATGAATTTTAGAATGTTTTTCTATTTTTGCAAAAAAAAAGTTATTAGGATTTTGTTTGGGTTTGCATTGAATCTATACATCACTTTAGGTAATACTGACATTTTTACAATAGTAAGTCTTCCCATCCATAAAGATGGGATGTTTCTCCATTTATTTATATCTTATTTAATTTCTTTCAGCAATATTTTGTTGTTCTAATTGTATAATAATTTCATTTTCTTCATTATTTCCTAAATATTTTATTTTTCTAGATGCTATTGTGAATAGAATTGTGTTTGTAATTTCCTTTTTAGATTTTCTTTGCTCATATTTAGAAATGCAATTAAGTTTTCGTGCATTGACTTTGTGTCCTGAATGTTCATGAGTTGATTTAGAGTTGTAACGGATTTTTGTAGAATCTTCAGGGTTTCCTACATAAAATATTGTGAATATTCCTACTGGAATATTCACAAATATGTAGAAACTAATGATCATGTCATCTACAAAGAGATAATTTTAGGGTCACTTGGGTGTCTTAGTCATTAAGCGTCTGACTTCGGTTCAGGTCATGATCTCGGGCTCCTGGGATCAAGCCCTGCACCAAAACCACATCAGGCTCCCTGCTCCGTGGGAAGCCTGCTTCTCCCTCTCTCACTTCCTCTGCTGTGTTCCCTCTCTTGCTGTCTCTCTGTCAAATACATAAATAAAATCTTTTTAAAGAGAGAGAGAGATCATTTTACTTCTTCCTTTCCAGTTTGGATGTCTTTTACTTCTTTGTCTTGCCTAATTGCTCCGGCTAGAAATTCTAACCTATGTTGAATACAAGCAGTGATAGTGAGCATATATGCCTTGTTCATGATCTTTGAGGAAATGTCTTCAGTCTTCCACCATTGAGTATGATATTCACTGTGGGTTTTTCATATATCACTCATTATGTTGATAAAGCTTCCTTCTATTTCTATTTATTGATTTTTTTTATCATGAAAGGGTATCAGATTTTATCAAATACTCTTTCTTCATCTATTGAAATTATAAATATACAGATCATTCCATCTACTTGCAGCAGAACGCACATCCTTCTAAAAAACACACAAAATGTTCTCTAGGACAGATTATATGTTAGATGACAAAAAAGTCTCAAAAAATTCAAAAATATAAAATTATTCCCGTATCTATTCCCAACACAATGGTATAAAACTAGAAATCAATAAAAAGGAATACTGGAATATTCACAAATATGTAGAAACTAAACAGCATACAACTGAACAAACAATAATTTACAGAACAAATAAAAAGGGAAATAAAAAAACTTGAACCAAACAAAAATGAGATCACAACAGATTTTGTGCAATGCATCAAAATCTGTTCTAATAGGTAAGTTTATAATGATAAAGTCCTACATTAAGAAAGAAGAAAACCACTCCCCAGGGAATCTGTCAGGTCCTGGAATCTTGTATTTTGGGAGGTTTTTGATCACTGCTTCAATCTCATTATGAGATATTGATCTACTCAGGTTGTCAATTTCTTCCTGTTTCACTTTTCAAAGTTTATAGGTTTCCAGGAATGCATCCATTTCGTCTAGGTTGCTTAATTTATTGGCATATAGCTGTTGGTAATAATTTCTGATAATTGCTTCTATTTCCTTGGTGTTAGTCATGATCTCTCTGCTTACATTCATAATTTTATTAATTTGGGTTCTCCCTCTTTTCTTTTGGGTTAGTTTGGTCAGTGCTTTATTGATCTTATTAATTCTTTCAAAGAACAAGCTCCTAGTTTTGTTGATGTGTTCTACTGTATCTCTAGTTTCTAACTCATTGACCCCCTCTCTAATCTTATTTCCCTTCTTGCACTTGGAGCTGGTTTAATTTGTTGTTGATTCTCCAGTTCCTTAAGGTACAAAGAAATTTTGTGTATTTGGGATTTTTCCGTTTTTTTGAGTGAAGGTTTGATGGTTACGTATTAGCCCCTTAGGACTGCCTTTGCCGAATCCCATAGGTCTTCATTCTCATTGGTTTCCATGAATTGTCTAAGTTCTTCTTTGATTTCCTGGTTGATCCAAGCATTCTTGAGCAAGATGGTCTTTAGCCTCCAAGTGTTTGAATTCCTCCCAAACTTATTCTTGTGACTGAGTTTCAGTTTCAAAACACTGTGGTCTGAGAAGATGTAGGGAATAATCTGGGGCTTTTGGTATCAGTTGAGACCTGATTTGCGACCCAGTATTTGGTCTATTCTGGAAAAGTTCCATGTGCGATTGAGAAGAATGAGTATTCTGTTGTTTTAGGGTGGAATGTACTGTATATATCTAAGAGGTCCATCTGGTCCCATGATCATTAAAAGCTCTTGTTTCTTTGTTGATTTTCTTCTTTGCTTTATTTAATTTCTTTTCAGGGTAACAAATTCATTGTTTAAGCACCACAACCAGTGCTCCATGCAATATGTGTTCTTCATAAAACCCACCACAAGGCTCCCCCAACCTCCCACCCCCCCACCCCTTCAGAACCCTCAGATTGTTTTTCAGAGTCTACAGTCTCTCATGGTTCATCTCCCCCTCCAATTTCCCTCAACTCCCTTCTCCTCTCCATCTGCCCATGTCCTCTGAGTTATTTCTTATGCTCCACAAATAAGTGAAACCATATGATAATTGACTCTCTCTGCTTGACCCATTTCACTCAGCATAATCTCTTCCAGTCCTGTCCATGTTGGTACCAAAGCTGGGTATTCATCCTTTCTGATGGAGGCATAATACTCCATAGTGTATATGGACCACATCTTCCTTATCCATTCATCCGTTGAAGGGCATCTTGGCTCTTTCCACAGTTTGGCGACCGTGGCCATTGCTGCTATGAACATTGGGGTAGAGATGGCCCTTCTCTTCACTACATCTGTATCTTTGCGGTAAATACCCAGTAATGCAATCACAGGGTCATAGGGAAGTTCTATTTTTAATTTCTTGAGGAATCTCCACACTGTTCTCCAAAGAGGCTGCACCAACTTGCATTCCCACCAACAGTGTAGGAGGGTTCCCCTTTCTCCACATCTTCTACAATACATGTTGTTTCCTGTCTTGCTAATTTTGGCCATTCTAACTAGTGAAGGTGGTATCTCAATGTGATTTGGATTTGAATCTCCCTGATGGCTAGTGATGATGAACATTTTTTTTCCTGTGTCTGATAGCCATTTGTATGTCTTCATTGGAAAAGTGTCTGTTCATGTTTTCTGCCCATTTTTTGACATGATTATGTGTTTTGTGTGTGTTGAGTTTGAGAAGTTCTTTATAGATCCTGGATATCAGCCTTTTGTTTGTACTGTCATTTGCAAATATCTTCTCCCATTCCGTGGGTTGCCTCTTGTTTTGTTGACTGTTTCCTTTTCTGTGCAGAAGCTTTTGATCTTGATGAAGTCCCAAAAGTTCATTTTCACTTTTGTTTCCTTTGCCTTTGGAGACATATCTTGAAAGAAGTTGCTGTGGCTGATATCGAAGACGTCACTGCCTATATTCTCCTCTACAATTGTGATGGATTCCTGTCTCACGTTGAGGTCTTTTATCCATTTAGAGTTTATCTTTGTGTATGGTGTAAGAGAATGGTCGAGTTTCATTCTTCTACATATAGCTGTCCAATTTTCCCAGCACCATTTATTGAAGAGACTGTCTTTTTTCCACTGTATATGTTTTTTTCCTGCTTTGTGGAAGATTATTTGACCATAGAGTTGAGGGTCCATATCTAGGCTCTCTCCTCTGTTCCACTGGTCTATGTGTCTGTTTTTATGCCAGTACCATGCTATCTTGGTGATCAGAGCTTTGTAGTAAAGCTTGAGATCAGACAACATGATCCTGCCAGTTTTGTTTTTCTTTTTCAACATTTCCTTAGCAAATCGGGGTCTCTTCTGATTCCATATAAATTTTAGGATTATTTGCTTCAGTTCTTTGAAAAATACCAGTGGAATTCTGATCAGAATGGCATTAGAAGTATAGATTGCTCTAGGCAGTACAGAGATTTTAACAATGTTTATTTTTCCGATCCAAGAGCATGGAATGGTCTTCCATCTTTTTGTGTCTTTTTCAATTGCTTTCATGAGTATTCTATAGTTCCTCAAATAGAGATCCTTTACCTCTTTGGTTAGGTTTATTCCCAGGTATCCTATGGTTCTTGGTGCTATAGTAAATAGAATCAATTCTCTAATTTCCCTTTCTGTATTTTCATTGTTAGTGTATAAGAAAGCCACTGATTTCTGAACATTGATTTTGTATCCTGCCACATTACTGAATTGCGGTATGAGTTCTAGTAGTTTGAGGGTGAAGTCTTTGGGGTTTTCCATATAAAGAATCATGTCATCTGCGAATAGA
>NW_026741339.1:0-1962 GCF_022355385.1 Mustela nigripes
AGATGCACGAGATCTCGATTCAGGTCTGTAGATTGTACCTGCCATATACTCACCCAGAAACCTAGGCCTAGCTTGGGTTCTCAGACTTCCTTCCTCAAACTACTGTTCCAGAAGCCCTCCAGTTTGGCAATCCAGAACTACAATGCAGCACTCTGCCTGCCCTCCAGAAGAAAAACATTGCCCTCTCGTGCTACCCAGAAACCTCAAATGAAGATCAACCATAACTCCAACGGCTGTACCCCACTTATATAGGCTGACCTGGGCACTAATGCCCTTTCTGGCAAAGCCTGAGCCTGGACATCCTGGCCCCACCCAGACAGCTTGTCGCACACTGAGCACATCGGACCCGCCATGGCCTTAGTTCGTCATCTCTTCTCAACCTCGGTTTTCAGGCTTCAGAACCTAGACATTATCTCCAATCACGGCCCGGTTTTGAAAATGATGCAGAAATCAGAACTCTTTCCCCATGGCAAGAAACCTTGTGGTTGGCATGTTTTCCACGTTTCAGTGTAGTTGAAACCAGTGTGACCCATGAGGCCCCCCCATGCTTGTGGGCCACATTGGTCACAAACACACATTGTGACGCTCAGCCTGAGCCCAGTCCTCAGGAAAGGCCTCTCAGTGGCTGGATGGAGAGACAGCATATTGGGCTTGCCATGCCCCTAGGCCCCAAATTTTAACCGTAGTTCGGGTTGTCCCTTCATTCTTCCCCAGGGCTCTGCTTTGGAATTCCTTTTTTGGTGGGATACCTGATGTAACAAACCTGAAAGGAGTCCTCCCATCCCACAGATTGACGAAAAACAATTGGGATGGGCCAAATCCACAGAGAGCAAGATTCATCCATGGCCCATGAGGTCTCCCCAACATTCCACGGCAATCGCTGATACAAAATCCAGAGACAAAAGCCTGAGCATGCGCCTCAGACTCTCTCATTCTTCATATCCTGAAGAGTTCTTCAGATAAGAACCTACACGGTATTCGAATGCACCCAAAATAAATAGTCTTACCTGGGCACTAATGCACTGTCTGACAACCTGAGCCCGGACCTCATGACCAACACCCAGACAGCTGACCGCACACTGAGCACATCAGACCCGCCATGGCCTTAGGACATCATCTCTTCCCTACCTCAGTTTTCAGGCATCAGAACCTAGACCTTATCTCCAATCACGGCCCAGGGGTGACTGTGATGCAGAAATCAGAACTCTTCCTTACCCATGGCAAGAAATCTTGTGTTTGGCATGAGGTAAAACATTCAGTGTAGGAGAAACCAGCATTCACCCTGAGGCCCCGCCCATTCTTGAGTACGACGAGGGCATAAACACGCATTGTCACCCTCAGAGTGAGTCCTTTCCTCTAGTACGTCCTCTCAGTGGCTGGAACATTAGATGTCTTAATGGGCTTGACATGTCCCTAGGCCCCAATTTTTAACCAGATTTCTGGTTGTCCAGTCGCCCCTCCCAAGGGCTCTACTCTAGAATCCCTCATTTGGTGGGACACCTGAGGTTGAAAAACAAAACAAAACAAATTAACAACAACAGAACAAAGGACTTCTTCCATCCCACAGAATGACCCCAAACTTTCTGGACGGGGCCAAACCCCCAGAGAGTAAGACTCGTCCATTTCCCGTGAAGTCACTCGGAAATTTCACGACCATGAGTGACACGAATCCAGAGACAAAAACTTGAGCAAGAGACTCACACTCGCCCTTTTTTCATATCCCGAAGAGTTCTCCTCACAGACTGTAGATCAGTCCTGCCATACCTATGACCCGAAACATAAGCCGAGTTTGTGTTTTCAGACAACTGTCCAAAGAGCCCTAGCCCACACACCCTACAGGCTCAGGCCCCTGGAGCCAAACCTGACGACTGTGCTTGCCCACTCCAAGGGAATTGTATGTGCCCATTCCAATGGCCACAACCCTACTAATACGATAAACCTCCAAAGTCCCTGAGGCCATCC
>NW_026741339.1:2062-2895 GCF_022355385.1 Mustela nigripes
AGTCCCTGAGGCCATCCCAATATTTGTGCATTCCAAGGACAAACAGGGGCAATCTGGGCCCATCTGAGCACCTACCGTCCCTCAGACCCGGAGACTGATGTCCCCAGAGTTAAAAAGGAACGAACAGGCCCGTAGGCACCTATCGGATCCTATGCATGGGTTTCCAGGCATCTCTCCTCAGAGGCCTGGATTTCAATAACAGAATATGGCTGTTTCGTGACTCACCCATCAGAACAAATATCATCTACACATGGGAAACTTGCACGATGGAGCTGTGTGAAAGCCTCTATTTAGGAGAACCCTTCAGGGCCCCAGTGCCACCGCTTCATTCCAAGGTCTCCATTGACAAAAAATCATATTAGGACACATCCACGGGAGAGTCCATTTCAACTCAGCCTCCTTGGTTGCTCTCCCAGATCCAGCACATCTAACCCGTCTTGTTGCTTGGCGACAATTGGAATGCGAGGTGGGCTACCCAGCCATCCATCCTTAGAACCCTGCTCGGATCGTTGTCCTGGATCCAAACAACAGGCCTCTATTGTCCTGCAGAAGAATCTTTGCAGTTGGGAGCTTCTCACAACTCCCATCGTGGGAAAACCCCCATGGCCTCGTGATCCACCCCCCCTTCAAGAAGGGGCCATCGGCGACAGAATGTTCAACCTGAGCGAACGTCTGATCCTCGCCATGACTTCAGATGCACGAGATCTCGATTCAGGTCTGTAGATTGTGCCTGCCATATCCTCACCCAGAAACCTAGGCCTATCTTGGGTTCTCAGACTTCCGTCCTCAGACTACTGGCCCACAAGCCCTCCAGTTTGGCAATCCAGAACTAC
>NW_026741339.1:2995-5397 GCF_022355385.1 Mustela nigripes
TCTCAGACTTCCGTACTCAGACTACTGGCCCACAAGCCCTCCAGTTTGGCAATCCAGAACTACAATGCAGCACTCTGCCTGCCCTCCAGAAGAAAAACATTGCCCTCTGGGGCTACCCAGGAACCCCAAATGAGGATCAACATGCACGCCATTCGGCTCTACCCCAAATATATAGGCTGACCTGAGCACTAATGCCCTTTCTGACACAGCCTGAGCTTAGACCTCCTGGACCCACCCAGACAGCTGGCCCCTTACTGAGCACATCAGACCCGCCATGGCCTTACGTCGTCATCTCTTCTCAACCACGGTTTTCAGGCTTCAGAACCTAGACCTTATCTCCAATCACGGCCCGGGTTTGAAAATGATGCAGAAATCAGAACCCTTTCCCCAGGGCAAGAAGCCTTGTGGTTGGCATGTTGTCCAAGGTTCAGTGTAGTTGAAAACAGTGTGGCCCATGAGTCCCCGCCCATGCTTGCGGGTCACATTGGTCACAAACAAACTTTGTGACCCTCAGCCTGAGCCCAGTCCTCAGGTAAGGACTCTCAGTGGCTGGATGGAGAGACAGCATATTGGGCTTGCCATGCCCCTAGGCCCCAATTTTTAACCATAGTTCGGGTTGTCCCTTTACTCTTCCCCAGGGCTCTGCTTTGGAATTCCTCTTTGGTGGGACACTTGAAGTAACAAACCTGAAAGGAGAACTCCCATCCAACAGATTGACGAAAAACAATTGGGATCGGGCCAAATCCACAGAGAGCAAGCTTCGTCCATGGCCCATGAGGCCTCCCCAACTGTCCACGGGCATCGCTGATACAAAATCCAGAGACAAAAGCCTGAGAACGCGCATCAGACTCGCTAATTCTTCATATCCTGTAGAGATCTTCAGATAAGAACCTACAGGGCACTCGAAGGAACCCAAAATATATAGTCTAACCTGGGCACTAATGCACTCTCTGACAACCTGAGCCCGGACGTCGTGACCAACACCCAGACAGCTGACAGAACACTGAGCACATCAGACCCGCCCTGGCCTTAGGTCATCATCTCTTACCTACCTCAGTTTTCAGTCTTCAAACCTAGACCTTATCTCCAATCACTGCCCAGGATTGACTGAGATGCAGAAATCAGAACTCTTCCTTACCCATGGCAAGAAACCTTGTGGTTCGCATTTTGTCCGACGTTCAGTTTAGGAGAAAGCAGCATTCACCCTGAGGCCCCGCCCATTCTTGAGTGCGACGAGGGCATAAACACGCAATGTGACCCTCAGCGTGAGTCCTGTCCTCTAGTACGTCCTCTCAGTGGCTGGACCATTAGATGTCATAATGGGCTTGACATGTCCCTTGGCCCCATTTTTAAACAGATTTTTGGTTGTCCAGTCCCCAATTCCCAAGGCTCTACTCTGGAATCCCTCATTTGGTGGGATACCTGAGGTTGAAAAACAAAACAAAACAAATCAACAACAACAGAACAACGGACTTCTTCCATCCCACAGAATGACCCCAAACTCTTTGGACTGGGCCAAACCTCAAGAGAGTAAGACTCATCCATTTCCCATGAAGTCACCCGGAAATTTCACGACCCTGAGTGACACGATATCCAGCGACAAAAACTTGAGCAAGAGCCTCACACTCGCCCTTTTTTCATATACCGAAGAGTTCTCCTCATGGTCTGTAGATCAGTCCTGCCATACCTATGACCCGAATCATAAGCCGAGTTGGTGTTTTCAGACAACTGTCCAAACAGCCCTGGCCTACACACCCTACAGGTTCAGGCCCCTGGAGCCAAACCTGTCGACTGTGCTTGCCCTCTCAAAGGGAATTGTATGTGCCCATCCAATGGCCACAACCTTACTAAGAGGATAAACCTCCAAAGTCCCAGAGGCCATCCCAATATTTGTGGCTTCCCAGGACAAACAGGGTCATACTGGGCCCATCTGAGCACCTACCGGCACTCAGACCCGTAGACTGATGTCCCCAGAGGTAAAAAGGAACGAACAGGCCCATAGGCACCTATCGGATCTATTACTTTGGTTTCCAGGCATCTCTCCTCAGAGGCCTAGATTTCAATAACAGCATATGGCTGTTTCTTGACTCACCCATCAGAACAAATCTCATCTACACATGGGAAACTTGCACGATGGAGCTGTGTGAAAGCCTCTCTTTAGGAGAACACTTCAGGGCCCCAGTGCCACCGCTTCATTCCAAGCTCTCCATAGACACAAAATCATATTAGGACACATCCACAGGAGAGTCCATTTCAACTCAGCCTCCTTGGTTGTACCCAGATCCAGCAGATATAACCCGTCTTGTTGCTTGGAGTCAATTGGAATGCGAGGTGGGCTACCCTGCCATCCATCCTTAGAACCCTGGTCGGAATTGTCCTGGAGCCAACCAACAGGTCTCAAT
>NW_026741340.1:0-3429 GCF_022355385.1 Mustela nigripes
GTTTTTGTGCCAGTACCATGCTGTCTTGATGATGACAGCTTTGTAATAGAGCTTGAAGTCGGAATTGTGATGCCACCAACTTTGGCTTTCTTTTTCAATATTCCTTTGGCTATTCGAGGTCTTTTCTGGCTCCATATAAATTTTAGGATTATTTGTTCCATTTCTTTAAAAAAATGGATGGTATTTTGATAGGGATTGCATTAAATGCTTTAGGTAGCATAGACATTTTCACAATATTTATTCCTCCAATCCAGGCACATGGAACATTTTTCCATTTCTTTGTGTCTTCCTCAATTTCTTTCATGAGTACTTTATAGTTTTCTGAGTATATGTACTGTTGAATCCTATTGGCTAGTATTTTGATGAGAATTTTTGCATCTGTGTTCATTAAGGATATTGGTCTGTAATTCTCTTTTTTGATGGGATCCTTGTCTGGTTTTGGGATCAAGGTGATACTGGCCTCAGAAAATGAGTTTGGAAGTTTTCCTTCCATTTCTATTTTTTGGAACAGTTTCAGGAGAAGAGGAATTAGTTCTTCTTTAAAAGTTTGGTAGAATTCCCCTGGGAAGCCGTCTGGCCCTGGACTTTTGTTTGCTTGGAGATTTTTGATGACTGTTTCAATCTCTTTACTGGTTATGGGTAATTGTCTAGCATTTTAATTATTACCAGCCAGATGGTAGTAAAATGATATTACATTGTGGACCTAAATTGTTTCCCTTTTCATATATGTTTATTTTTCTGTGAAATACCTATTTGTCTCTTTTGTAGGATTTTTTTTATTGGGTTGTCTTCTCATTAACTCTTTTGCATTCTAGATACTAACCTCTATCAGTTAGGTGTTTTGAAAACATCCTTTTTTTCCAAATCACATCTTGCCTTTTCATTCTCTTTATGTTATCATTTTTTATGAGCAGTTAATTCTTTGCATTTTTTAATTTTTATTATTTTGTACTTTTAATTGAAGTATAGGTAACATAATAATATAGTATTTTCAGTCATACAATATAGAATTACCACACGATTCAGGAATTCCACCTCTGTGTATTTACCTAAAGAAAACTAAAACACTAATTCAAAGATATATACACTCCTATGTTTATTGCAGCATTATTAAAATTGCTAATATATAGAAGCAACCTAAATATCCACCACTAGATGAATGGATAAAAAAAAAGATGCGGTGTATATGCACAATGGAATATTACTCCACCCTAAATAAAGAATAAAATCTAAAATACCTAGAGGGTATTATGCTAAGTCAAATTAGTCAGACAAAGAAAGACAAATATATATGATTTTACTTATAGTGAACTCTAAAAAATAAAACTAACAAAAAACAGCAACAACAAAAAAGAGAAACAGACTGATAAATACAGAGAAAATTCAAATGGTTGCCAGAGGGGATAGGCAAAATAGGCAAAGGGGATTAAAAGCTACAAACTTCCAGTTATAATATAAAATAAGTAAGTCGTGGGGATGAAAAGTACAGTATAGAGAATATCATCAATAATACTTTAATAATTTTATACAATGACAGATGGTAACTATACTTACCCTGTTAAGCATTTTGTAAACTATATAATTGTCAAATCTGTTTTTAATCTTAATATGACCAAATTGAAATATTTTAAATCATATCTTCTGTGTTGTATTCTAGCATTTTTGTGTCACTTTTTGTTTTATTTTAATTCCAGTATAGTTAACATACAGTGTCATATTAGTGTCAGGTATACAATATAGTGATTCAACAATTCTATACATGATTCAGTGTTCATCGAGATGAGTTTATCTTAATCCTCATCACTTCTTTCATCCATCCTCTCTCCCACCTCCCCACTATAAACCTTCTGTTTCTCTATAGTTAAGAGTCTGGTTTTTGGTTTGTCTCCTTGTTTCCCTTTGTTTTTCTTGAATTCCACATACGAGTGAAATCGTATGGTATTTGTCTTTCTCTGACTGATTTCTCTTAGCATTATGCTCTCTACCTCCATTTATGTTGTTGCAAATGGCAAGATTTCATTCTTTTTATGGCTGAATAATATGCCACCTCTTCTTTATCCATTCATCTATTGATGTACACTTAGCCTGTTTCCATGGTAAATAATGCTGCAATAAACATAGGGGTTCATCAATCCTTTCAAATTAGTGTTTCTGTGTTCTTTGGGGAAATACCCTGTACCATGATTACTGGATGACAGAGTATTTCTATTTTTTAATTTTTTAAGAAATTTCCCTTCTGTTTCCACAGGCTGTACGAGTTTGCATTCTTACTAAAAGTGCAAAATAGTTCCTTTTTCTCCATGTCCTCACCAACACTAATTTATTTATTAGTTCTAATAGTTTTTTGGTGGAGTCATTACGGTTTTCTACATGTGGTATCATGTCATCTGCAAATAGTGAAAGTTTCAATTCTACCTTACCAATTTGGATGCTTTTTATTCCTTTTTCTTGTCTGATTGCCGTGGCTAGGATTTCCAGTACTATGTTGAATAACAGTGGTGAAAGTGGACATCTTTTTCTTGTTCCTGACCTCAAAGAAAAGCTCTCAGGTTTTTTTCCCATTGAGTATAATGTTAGCTGTGATTTTTCATATAAAGGCGTTTATTATGTCAAAGTATATTCCCTCTAAACCTACTTTGTTGGGGTTTTTATCATGAAAGAATATTGTACTTTGTCAAATGTTTTTTCCAGGGGCACCTGGGTGGCTCAGTGGGTTAGAGCCTCTGCCTTCAGTTCAGGTCATGATCCCAGGGTCCTGGGATCAAACCCCACATTGGGGTCTCTGCTCGGCAGGAAGCCTACTTCCCTCTCTCTCTCTCTGCCTGCCTCTCTGCCTACTTGTGATCTCTGTCTGTCAAATAAATAAATAAAATCTTTTTAAAAATTGGTTTTTTCCAAATTGATTGAAATTATCATATGGTTTTTATCCTTTCTCTTATTGATATGATGTATCATGTTGATTGATGTATGAATACTGAACCACCCATGCATCCTAGGAATAAATTCCACTTGATTGTGGTAAATGATTTTTTTAAATATATTGTTGGATTCAATTTGTTACTATTTTGTTGGGGATTTTTACATCTATATTCATCAGAGATATGAGCCTGTAGTTTTCTTTTTTTCTGGTGTCTTTATCTGGCTTTGGTATACAAGCCTCATAGAATGAATATGGAAGTTTTTCTTCCTTTTCTATTTTTTTGAATAGTTTGAGAAGAATGGGTATTAACCCTTCTTTAAATGTTTGGTTGAGGAGGAGTCAAGATGGCGGAGAAGTAGCAGACTGAGACTACTTCAACTAGCAGGAGATCAGCTAGATAGCTTATCTAAAGATTGCAAACATCTGCAAATCCATCGGCAGATCGAAGAGAAGAAGAACAGCAATTCTAGAAACAGAAAAACAACCACTTTCTGAAAGGTAGGACTGGC
>NW_026741340.1:3529-5396 GCF_022355385.1 Mustela nigripes
GAGAAGAACAGCAATTCTAGAAACAGAAAAACAACCACTTTCTGAAAGGTAGGACTGGCAAGAAGTGAATCCAAAACGACGGGAAGATAGACCCCAGGGGGAGGGGCCGACTCCCGGCAAGTGGTGGAGCAACGGAGCACAAATCAGGACTTTTAAAAGTCTGTTCCGCTGAGGGACATCGCTCCAGAGGCTAAACCAGGGCGAAGCCCACGCGGGGGCAGCGTGGCCTTAGGTCCCGCAGGGTCACAGAAGGATCGGGGGTGTCTGAGTGTCGCAGAGCTTGTGGGAATTAGAAAGGGAAAGCCGGCTACAGAGACAGAGCTGACAGTAAGATCACAGCTCGGGGTTACCTTGAACCAGCCGCAGGCTCGGTGAGCTCAGAGCACAGCCAGAAGTAAGGCAGACGGGAGTTACTGGGCGCTGTTCTCGGAGGGCGCACTGAGGAGTGGGGCCCTGGGCTCTCGGCTCCTCCGGGCCAGAGACCAGGAGGCCGCCATTTGTATTCCCGTCCTCCGGAACTCTACGGAAAGCGCTCAGGGAACAAAAGCTCCTGAAAGCAAACCCGAGCATATTACTCAGCCCGGCCCCTGGTAAGGGCGGTGCAATTCTGCCTGGGGCAAAGACACTTGAAGAATCACTACACCAGGCCCCTCCCCCAGAAGATCAACAAGAAATACAGCCAAGACCAAGTTCACCTACCAGGGAGTGCCGTTTCAATACCAAGGAGAGCAGCAGAATTCCAGAGGAGGAGAAAGCAAAGTAAGGAACTCATGGCTTACTCCATGTGATTTTTTAGTCTTGCAATTAATTTAATTTTTTTCTTTTTCATTTTTTTTCTCTTCTTCTGCTGAAATTTTTTTAACTTTTACCCTTTTCTTTTTTAACGTTTTTTAACTAGTATATCTAATATATATATTTTTTATTTTTATACTTTTCTTTATTCGTTTTCTCTTTTAAATTCTTTTCTTTTTTTTTCTTTCTTTTTTTCTTTCTTTATTTTTGAACCTCTTTTTATCCCCTTTGGGATCTCTTCTGATTTGGTTAAAGCATATTTTCCTGGGGT
Organism: Mustela nigripes; assembly: GCF_022355385.1. NCBI lineage: Eukaryota > Metazoa > Chordata > Mammalia > Carnivora > Mustelidae > Mustela > Mustela nigripes. Next base: position 4,593 of record NW_026741340.1, read on the forward strand.
TGTTGCCAGTATTTTACTTGCTCCTTCATATACTCTTATCTGGATAAAATGACAAGGTGGAAGAATTCACCACAAAAAAAAAGAACAAGAGGCAGTACCAAAGGCTAGGGACCTAATCAATACAGACATTGGTAATATGTCAGATCTAGAGTTCAGAATGACAATTCTCAAGGTTCTAGCTGGGCTCGAAAAAGGCATGGAAGATATTAGAGAAACCCTCTCAGGAGATATAAAAGCCCTTTCTGGAGAAATAAACAAACGAAAATCTAACCAAGTTGAAATTAAAAAGGCTATTAATGAGGTGCAATGAAAAATGGAGGCTCTCACTGCTAGGATAAATGAGGCAGAAGAAAGAATTAGCGATATAGAAGACCAAATGACGGAGAATAAAGAAGCTGAGCAAAAGAGGGACAAACAGCTACTGGACCACAAGGGGAGAATTTGAGAGATAAGTGACACCATAAGACGAAACAATATTAGAATAATTGGGATTCCAGAAGAAGGAGAAAGAGAGAAGGGAGTATAAGGTATACTGGAGAGAATTATTGGGGAGAATTTCCCCAATATGGCAAAGTGAATAGTATCCCTCTAAGATCAGAAACACCACAAGGGTATGTGGTATCACCACTATTATTCAACATAGTACTGGAACTTCTAGCCAGAACAATATGAAAGGCAAAGGAAATAAAAGGCATGCAGATTAAAAAGAGAGAGAAAATTATCCCAGTTTAAAATGGCATGGGGGAAAAAAAAAAACAAAAAAACACCTTTCCTAGAACTAATAAGTGAATTCAGCAAGATCAC
>NW_026741341.1:0-5394 GCF_022355385.1 Mustela nigripes
CCAAACCAGACCCTGACTTGTGCCTCCTTTAAAGTCCAAATAACCTAACAAAAGGTTTAGGACGGGAAAAGTTCAGTAGCACTGGGAAAGAGTCTGTGCTATGTGTTGTGCGCTCGCCTACGTGACTTCCCACACGCTTACTAAACAAATGAGAACAATTCGGTTGGGCTAAAAAGTTCGTTGCTGGTCCTTGCTGCCTTAGTACAGCCCATAGATTACTTTCAGGTTTGCTGTATTTGTACTGGCATCAGCCATTTGGCGTCATGAGGAACCATAGTTGCTTAACTAAACACAGATGTAATGTCACTATATATATGGCCTTAATGCTTTGAATAAACTTAGCACTGTTGGACATCCTCCTCAGTGCTCCTCCTGCCCCCCATCTCTTTGCTTCTCGAGTTCTTTTCTTCATCCTCTTACCCTTATGTTCCTGGTTGATTTGTTGCACCGGCCACGACAGGTGAGGATCTGATGGTGCCCACAATCTACAGAGATCCAATATATACAACTAGGACAGCCTGGAGGGGGGTGGGCAACCCAGGCTGGACAGGGAGTTAAGAAGGAGTCAGGAAGGGCACCTGGGTGGCTCAGTGGGTTAAGCCGCTGCCTTCGGTCCAGGTCATGATCTCAGGGTCCTGGGATCAAGTCCCGCATCGAGCTCTCTGCTCAGCAGGGAGCCTGCTTCCTCCTCCTCTCTCTCTCTGCCTGCCTCTCTGCCTACTTGTGATCTCTCTCTGTCAAATAAATAAAATAAAATAAAAAATCTTAAAAAAAAGAAAGGAGTCAGGAAGAAGTCATTCCCACACTTGAGGCATGGGTTGGTACTGACCAGAGACACTGGGCAAGAGATGGTATCCTAGGACGGCTGTAAGACTAGCCGGGTCCAGGCAAAGCACCTAACAGTGTGTAGATGTAACCCATCTGTAAAAGGGGGGCGGGGGGTGGTGGTTGCAGCTGGTTGAGCATCTTACTCTTTGTTTTGGCACAGGTCCATTCACTTGACCCATTCACCTGTGCCTGTATGTGTTCTATGGTGTGCTCTTTATCTCTCTCTCTCTCTCAAATAAATAAATCTAAAAAAAAAAAAAAAAAAAAGGAAGTCAGGAAGGATCAGGAGACCTGCTGTTAAGGTCCCAAAGACTCCACCCTCCTCAACTAGCCTCCGGAAATAAAGTAAATGGATGCCCAGGAGCCTCCTGGACACAAAACTTTCCAAAGCAAAGCTTTCAATTTCATACTGGAGAAAAGGCTGCTGTGCAAATTCAAGACAAAAAAGCCGGCCAGGGTGGGGTGGGTTTGGATGGGGTTGGCCCTGTAGGGCTCTGGCCACTAAATGCCCACTGCCCAAGCCAGGAGCCTGGAGTCTGTGCAGCCAGTGCTTCCTGAGGCTTCCACATCTTGGCCGTGCCCTGAAGTTTCCTCCTGGAAGCTCCTTACCCAGGGAGGCCACCTGTGAGCACCCCCTCACACACACCCCAGCTTCTGCCCCTCCATCCAGCTGGAGTGAAGGATCCCCAAGCCTGCTCTCTCTGGTCTCTCCTGCACAGAGAGGAGTATGTGCCCCGGAAAGAAGGGTCCCTGAGAATACCTGAGTCCATGGCCCGAAGACATCTGGCTTGAGAATGTGGGGTTTCGGTGCTCTAGGCACAGCAGTTCCTAGAGGAAACAGGGTAGGGAGCTCCAAGGTGGAGGGGAGTCCTGGGAGTCTGGGATCGCAGATGACAGTGGCCCCCAAGTGGAAGGGTTTCAGTAACTTCAGAGGTGAGAGGGGCCAGGGGTCAGGCCTGGAGGTGGACAAGGACCTGTGGGGTAGGGGGCCGGAGATGGAAGTGATCCCAGGGTGGTCGCATGCCCAAAGCCAAAGTAGAGGTGTGGGGGTGGGGGTGGGGGCAAGGGGTCCATGGGCCAGAAAGGAATGGTATCCTGGGGCTCCTGGGTAAAAGGCAGTTGAGGTGGAGGGGGCCCAGTGGGGCCCAGGCTGCGCGGGCAGAGACAGCTCCTCTCGGGCTGGGGAGCCCAGCGATTCTGAGGGACAAAATTTTCTATCAAGTTCTGGAAAAGAAGCCTGTCGGCACAGACGTCTCTCCAGGGGCCAGACAAGCCCAGTGGTGCTGGGCCCCTTGATGTCAGTAGGGCCCCACGGGTTCCCTGGATACCGAGAAGTGGAGCAAGGGCTGTGGGGCAAGGGCTGTGGGGCGTAGGAGCACCAGGCCGCCAGGAACCTGTCCGCCAAGCCCCCCTCCCGCTCCCTTGGACGAAGCAGCAGGTGGCAGCCGGCAGGAGGGACACAGCCTCCCTCTCTCCCTAGCGCCCCTACCCCCTCCCCAGCCCCTCAGTACCTGAGTCAGCGGGGCACAGATGCACTCCCCCACGCCCTGCCCCGCCAGCCCAGAACCCCTGCCTCCCGGGGAGTCGCTACTTGCGCAGTGAGTTCCCTGGGCTCCCAGAAGGCGGTGGGCGGGGCAGGCAGGTGCAGGCGCGCTGCGGCGGAGGGTGGGGGGCGGCAAACAGCGGTGCATGCCTCTGCAGGCCCGCGTGCCCTCCCCCAGCCTCCTGTCTGTCCGGACCATTGAGGGGCCTGGCTGCGCCCCCTGCCGGTTCCCGCTGCTCTTCTGCTGACTCCAGGACCCCAGTGCCCCGCCCAGTCCTGGCCTCCCTGCCGCTGCTTGAGCTCCAGGCTAGGCCCACTGCCGCTCCTGGGTGGCTGAGCTGCGGCCCCCGTGCGGTGTGGCTGGCCTTTTTCTCTCCCCAGGGCACAGTGGAGCCGCGAGGGAAGGCCTGAGGGGATCTTCCGTCTGCTCAGCGCCAGTGGACACTCTCCAGGGGCCTCTCTACCTGGTGGGCTCCACCCATGGCCATCTTGGAACCCCCGGAATCCCCTTCAGAGACCAGGTGAAGCCCTCCTTGGGGAATCCAGGCTCCTGGGACCAAGGCGAGTTGATCTTGTGTACTGCTGTGTTTGTTCCCTGGCCTGGCATGGATTGACAGTTGCTGAATTGATCTATTCTGGGGTCATCAAGGGCAGAGGAAAGAGTTCAGGGCTGGGATCCCCAGGCCTAGGGTCCACACAGGCTTGGAGCACTCTTGGCTGTCCCTGACAGAATGACCAAAGAGGAACCCTCAGAAACATGGATCTGCCTTGAACTGGCAGAGCATTCAGGGACAGGAAGGGGAATGTCTCTTTCGCAGAGTATCTGGAAGCCTACAGTGGAAGATGGATTTGTCTGAGCCATGGTCATTAGTGTTGGGCCAAGGAACCCCTGGCTTGCTTCTCCTACCTGCATCCTAGGTCTAAAAGTGTGTCTGGGTGGCTCCCTCAGTGCAGCATCTGTCCAGGGTCCTGGGATCCAGCCCTGCATCTGGCTCCCTGCTCAGTGCAGATCCTGCTTCTCTTTCATCCTCTCTCTCTACTTGTGCTGTCAAATAAAATTAAAAAAAAAAAAAAGTTAAAAGGGGGGACAAAATGGCGCAGAAGTAGGAGGAGGAGTCTTTTCAACTTGTACCCCAAAATGAGCTGATTACCTACCAATCACCCATGAACTCCAATCACCCATGAAATCAGCCTGAGATCAGAATTATACACGTCTGGATCTCTACAGGGGGAGAAGCCAGTGGGCAGGTAAAGCGGAGTGGGAACTGTGAACTGATATCAGAAGATAAACAAAAGGGGGAAAGAGCTACCAGAGGCAACCAGTTGGAAAGTAATACCCCAATACGAGCGAGAGTGCCCTGCGTCTGGGGACCAGCATTAACTCGGAGACTGGTTGAAAGCACTCCAAAAGAGCAAAGCATCTCAGGGGAAATTGTGGGAATCGGGGCGGCTAGGGACAGGGGCTTAAGTCCCCGGTCCCAGAACAGCCTCCCGTGGCGCTGAGGCAGAGAGTGCCGCAGAGAAACCAGCTCTTGGTCCCTAAGCTGCCAGCACACTGGAGAATGCATGGGGTCCATTTCCTGTGAGGGGATGGGAGCCACACCAGGTGGCAGAATGCTAGAGTCCTGCTATAGAGCCTGAGATACTCCCCTGAGAGAGGTATAAAGGCCCCGCTGGTGCCCTTTGATACACGCCCTTGTTTCAGAGCCTGCACCAAACTCTCGCCCCAGAGAGCTGCGCGAAGGCCCAGCCTGGTGCTCTTGGACCTGTGCCCCGTTCTCAGAGCCTGAGAACGAACCTCTGCCTTCTCTGAAATTGGTGCGTGCAAGGTGGGCGCTCTTAGACCCAGAAACACCAGGCACTCCCAGCCCGGGCCAGCGGGAAAATCTCAATGTGCAATTGCTGCTTGGAACCTCTCTAGCGGTCTGGAGGTGCCCAAAGCTGCTGCTGCCGTGGTTTTGGGTACAAGCAAAAGATCCTCCCTCCCCAGGGACAGCGACTTGGAACCTGCTCTGCCAGCGGCCAAGGGGGAACTTATTTGGGTTCTGCAGCCAGACTGAGGCTTCTCTCTGAGAGGGAGATCAGGGTGCGGTTTGTTTTCCTCTAAAACTACAAAAACCATCAAAAGCGGTCAAAGTGAGAAAAAAAAGTCAACAAACAAAAAACCGCCAGAGAACAAAAGCCTGAAAAAAAAAAAAAGTTTCCTCAGAGCCCACCCCCTTGAGGGGGGTGGGAGGACTTAAGTCAGGGAACATCATTGACTGAAAACCCACATGCCAGGCCCCTTCCCCAGAAAACAAACCAAGAAAGAAAAAAAAAGAGAGAGAGAGAGAAAAAGTACTACAAGAGAACTACCACTACTTCATAGGAAAACTTTTATTTTTCATTCATTCCCACTATTCTGGTTCTTTGTTTTTTATATATAGGTAATTTTTTTAACCCCAGCAGGATGGTGGAAGCGGTACATGGCTGAGTGCCTCCCAGGTCTGACCCTGTGTGACGCCACCCGGTGCCTGCAGCTGCCCTCTGGAAGGTGTTGCTTTTGCGGCAGAGCCGGAGGGCATCAAGCGTGTGTCTGTCTCCAAATTCCTGGGCACCACATCACAATGCCTTTCTGAGAAGCAGAATCAAGGACAGTTGCTGATCTTCATTCCTTCCCACCAAAGGTATCTCATACACCATCTTTGGAAGTTGGAGCCAGGGGGCGCCTGGGTGGCTCAGTCAGTTAAGTGTTTTTCTTCAGCTCAGGTCATGATCCCAGGGTCCTGGGATCGAGTCCCACACATTTGCCTCCCTGCTCAGCGGGGAGCCTCCTTCTCCTTCTCCCTCTGCCATTCCCCCAACTTGTGCTTTCTGGCCTCTGTGTGTCAAATAAATAAATAAAATCTTTTTAAAAAGTTTGGGCCAGGGGGCGCCTGGGTGGCTCAGTGGGTTAAGCCACTGCCTTCCGCTCAGGTCATGATTTCAGGGTCCTGGGATCAGGTCCTCTGCTCGGCAGGGAGCCTGCTTCCCTCTCTCTCTCT
>NW_026741342.1:0-5384 GCF_022355385.1 Mustela nigripes
AGAGGAAAATATATAGCGGTACAAGCCTTTCTCAAGAAACAAGAAAGGTCTCAGGTGCCAGTTATTTTAATCTAAACTTTTAACTTGTAGCTTTTAAGAGAACTGAAACAAAATCAAAGGGATAAGAATTCTCTGTGGCATGTGTTAGTATTTCCGGGGATATGCCTCTGATTGCCCATGTGCTAGTGCTCTTCAGAAAAGGGGAGAGGTAGGGACTGGAAGCAGCTAGGAGTCTGCCCTTGAGCTTAAATTACACTTTATGTATTCTTCTGAAATCTTCTAACCTAGTACACTACCAAGTAAAAGGACTTAGTATGGTAGACAGATATTTGTGAAATTTATTTTAACAAAAAATGCTAATGAAAACTTTTAATAAAGATGATAGTTTCCTTTAATGAAGAAATGATTAAGTTACAAAATAATGAACTTGAATGTATAATTATAAAATAGGTTTTTAAATATTTTATATTTTAAATCATAAGAAAAATTAGTTGAATTCTAGTGCCTGAATTTTCCAATCTGCCCCAGTATAAACCCAGTTTTTAAAACCAAGGGGTTTTTTAAAAAAGATTTATCTATCTTTAGAGAGAGAGAGAGAAAGTGCAGAAGTGGGAGGGGCAGAGGGAGAAGGAGAGAGAACCCCAAGCAGACTCTGTTCTGAGTACATAGCACAACTCAGGGCCAATCTCATGGTCCAGAGATCATGACCTGACCTGAAACCAAGAAATCATGACCTTACCTGAAACCAGTCACCCAACTGCACCACCCAGGTGCCCCCAAACTAAGATTTGTACATAAATACATTAATATATTCTTCCTCAGGCCTTTCCTAAATAGATTTTTTTTTTTTTTTAATTTTGCCTTTTCAACCTGTTTGTTTCCGGAACTGTTCACAGCTACTGGAGGCAATGAATGAACATTTCTCTTGCTATCTACGTGTTTATTTGGAACCTCTAATTTCCTCTAGTAGATTTCTTTGCCTGTATTATAGGCTTCCACTTTGGATATATACTTAAAAACATGCTAAATGGCACATTATTTTCTTGAAGTTTTCCCAAGCCCATCAAAAACGTTAGAATTCCTCAGGGTCACACTTGATTTTACTATCTTCTGCAATCTTTTTTTTTTTGAATATGACATTATAAAACATAACATTGCAAAAGTATTTCACTCCCTTCACTATTTAATAAATTATTTGAAATCCCATATCTTTTAGGATTCTCCCACCACTCTCCTCCTGTACACACATAATTGGTCCAGTATATCAAGTGTTTATGCTTAGCTCCCTTTATTATCAGAACTAATATTTTTTTAGAATAATATGTGTAAGATACCAGTCTGGGCACATCAACTGAATGTCTCACCACATTATCCTCACAACCACCTTGTGAAGTAGGAATTATACTGATTTCATTCTATGGACAAGGAATCTGAGGCTTAAAGAGACTAAGCACCAGGAACCAGTAAAATCATTCCTGAAATATGGCTGCATTATCCCTGACCATCCAATTTTGAGAACTATACTATCCACACAAAATAATTTACCTCACATTTAAAGAAAGTTCTTGACTCAGTTCTTAGCCTCTGCTTCTTCAGACTAAAAATTTTTGTGTTCTATAGTTAGATACAGACTGGAAATTCCAAAACAAGTGAGGTTCAGTAGCCTCTGGGACGCTTGAACTGAGCTATTTCCACAAAAGAGTTCATTTCAAGAAAGGGTTTGATTGATGGTCAGAAAACCAGATCCAAGGAAATGGCAGAAGCACGAGTGGAGAACAAGTGTCACCTGTCTTCCACTGGGGAAGGAAAAATGGAGGTACAAATTTCATACTAGAAAATGGAAAACAGTTTCTAAGAGACGGGCACAAGCCTGAATTTTCTCTCCATTCTTTCTAGTGAGAGAGGAAAAGCATTGTTAAGTGTCTTCTTTCCAAAGTAAGGACTGGTTTTCAGGGTACAGAAAAGGTGGCACTGGGTAGGCTCTGTAGTTCTCACAGCTTTTTCTAATTTATCATCCATGCAGACTCTAATTGTCAAATTTTCAATAATTTTTATTGCTGTGTTCTAAAAGAGCTCTAATTTAATTCCAAGAAAATGAATATTTAAGAAAATAGCAGTTTAAAAACCTCCAAATAGTTATGATTACTTAGTTTCAATATGGAAACAATTTTGAATTAGTTCTTAAGTAGTTTGAATCATTTAGAATCTGTTGAAATAGTTGGGGTCAGTATCCAAATAAAAACGAGAGAATCTACTTTAAACCCTCTGAACAGTTTTAAACCAACATCAAAAGCTTCAATGTAGATTGAATTTATTAGCGGGGACATTACAAAAAAAAAAAAAAAACTGTGACAAACTCAAATTTGGTAGGTTCTTTGAATTTCATTACTGAATTATTTTAGCAGAATCCTAACCTAACTGTATTATCCCACCATCCCATGATATAAATCGATCATATTAGTTCTCTTAAAATGCAACCTTCATTGAGAATTTGTCCCTCAAAGTATTAATTTTGATTCCTGACAGATCACAGAACTAAAATCAGAACTCATTGGCTCATGAAATTTTTGTCACACTCTAAATTCAGTCTTATTTTCTTACAGTTTCATATAAACATCTTCATATATTCTGATCCACCATCTGTTCTTCATTTGATGAACCTGCAGAGGCATCTTTTAATTTTTGGACCCATCAAAGTTGTATTTGATGTAAAGAAAAATTTTTGTCTGTTGAGTCCTTTTTTGAGTCCTTTCTGGGGTAACATGCCTTGAGTTCATTTTGGGGAAGCCCTACCTGCCACCCTCTTAATCCTTTCCTGCCATAAAAATTGGTTCATAAATAAGCCCATGACTCAGTGGAATTGCTCCCAAGGAGAGAAGTGTTTATTTGAGGAAATGGAGCAGAGAGATGGAGAAAAATGGCATCCTGATGACAGTGTTTGGAACTTGGATCAAAAACTTTACATAATAGGAGACAATAACTTTGTCCTACCATTTTTTTTTTTTGCTCAAAAATCAATTTAAACTTTATATTTTGTCACTTAACTCCATTTACCACTTCCATTCAGAAGCAATTCATTCTATTCTGTACATGTATAGAAACAAGAGTTTAGAGCAATGCCTATGAAAAACATGGGCTTAAATCATCTTACATATAATGTCTATTTTAACATAAGCACATTGAAATTACACAAAATACTCTGCATCTTTCCTAAAAACAACAACAAAAATACAGACACTTTGTGTGTGCTTTAAAAGGGTCAGCAGTACTAAGAGATTTCTCTTAACTTTACATCAAAGTACAAATCCAGTTAATTCTATCACTGACTAGAAGTACAATGAAAACACGTTTGTAAATTGATTCTATGGCCTGGTGTGTATAAAGCACTTTAAGGATGTCTCATAGTGCTCACAATCTTCCCTGACCTCAGTTTAATACTAGAGATGACCTCTACATTATGTTCACAGCTCTACTTGTGATGTCACAGTATATCTACTGGGCCACCAAAAGAATGCCAGGGGAGAGAATAGTTTCTGGGAACTGTGTTCACCCACTGTGCATCAAAATGGACAGTGTTAAGGTGTCATCTACAAACATTATCTTCTATACAAGAAACAGAGATTGATTTGCTGGGGTAGTGTATTTTTTCCTCTACAAAGAATTATTGTACTACATGAATTTAAAAAATAGACTTTTTTCCTACTTATAAAACATTGATTTGAAAAAGCCAAACAGACCATTGCAAAGCAAGAGTACAATGATTTTTAAACTTTACAATTTTTTGTAAGTTAAAAGTTAACAATTTACTTAATATTATAGTAAAGTTTCCTAAGATGATTCCTTTTATGAAGCAAAGTTACCTAGGAAAAGTTTTCCCAATGAAAAATAATTTAATATGTAATAATTCTCATTTGTGTGTGTGTGTTGTATATTTGTATGTGCTTATGCTAAGCATAAAAATCCTATATTTAAATTTTTCCTGATATACAAACTCATTAAATTTGTCACTAAAGATGAGAGAGAGAGAAGCTTTTGTGGAAAAATGGATCATTTCTCTGGCCAGAGGTCCCTGAGCAAGGAATTCTCATTGAGCATGGAGAACCAAGGACCATTATCATTTGGATCTTGTAAGTTTTGGATACGGAGGGTAGAGTTCATGAAGACACTTTTAAATCAATACTTCAGTCTCTGTTTTATACCTCCTGAAGTCTCATTATCTGAATTTAATATTTATATAAACAACATCTTTAAGCAGTTTTCATTTCACAATTAAAAAACCCCACCCAACCACATAGTTGTAGTCATGTATATAAACAGATTTTGAAATGTAACCAATCATCATTAAAATTTATAAGTTGCAAGAAATGATATTTTAATCAAGTCTCACAATGTCATCAAAATTGTTCAGGCAAGCTCTCTTCCAAACTAGAGTCCAAGTAATTTTTGGTTTAAACCTCTTTGTTTCCTTTGTATACAGATTAATTTGACTGGTTTTGGCTAAACATCTGGATAAATGACACATTTTCCATGGGAACTATATAGACAAAAAAGGAGGCTGCTCTTAGCATATTCCACATAACAAAGTCATATGTGGTTTTAAATAACAGCCGGGGGAAACATGCCTGTCATAAAAACATCATATACATTATTACTACTTCTTGGCTAGCAGATATTTAGATACCACACTTAAGTACTTTCTAGTAGTTCCCCATGAGAGCAATTTCTTGTGAGAGGAATAGATGAAAGGAGAAAGAAGTAGGAAAGAATTATTAATGTTTGCTTACTTTCAGAATTTACATATACTATTTTAGTATTAAGTTCTTGTTAGCTATTGAATTCTGTAGACTTCATGACATTAAGAAACCATTGACTTAGAAGTAGTTTTCATACCTTCTCATGTTCTGATCCCCCAGAAGAACTGTATCAGCCTTAGAGAGAGAGAGAGAGAGAATTCAGAAATTCTTGATACTGGACTTGGAAAGCAGCTGGTTGGGTCCTTCATGGAATTCTGACTCTTAGTTACTGGTTGAATGTCATTGGGCTATAGACTTGAACTTCTCTGAATCCCCTGTTTTCTTCAGTGTAGAATGGCAACAATTTTACATGGCAAACGCAATGGAAAATACAAATGGCAAATATTTCAGAAGACAGAAGAAATAAAGGACAATTTTATGAGACATTTCCCATAGACTTTGACTTTTTTTTTTATATACATACCACTTATTCTTTATTTATTCATCAATTGATGGATACTTGGGCTCTTTCCATATCTTAGCTTTACAAATAATGCTGCTATAAACATAGGGGTGCCAGCATCCCTTTGAATAAGTTTTCTTATATTCATTGGGTAAATACACACCAACAGGATTGTTGGATCACAAAGG
>NW_026741343.1:0-5384 GCF_022355385.1 Mustela nigripes
GGGCGCAGAGCTTTTTGGTGGCCTGACTTTCGAGGTCTCCCTTCCCCACCCCCACCCCTCATCCACCTGAGTTTCAGGGAGGACTCTTCCCCCAAGCGAAGAGCGAAGAGCGGGTTCTAGATTTAAACCTGAGCTTGGTTTGCTGGAGGGAGGCAGGCAGAAAAGGTTTTGAAATGAGGAGATTCCCGCCGACCTCTTTAATCTCCATTACTGCGCCAGCGCCATGGCAGATCAGTGTGGGCTGGTCTTGACCACCAGACTCTGAGCTCGGTTGGGTGGGTACCTTGGCCCGGGCCAAGCACCGAGTTCAAGGCATGACCAAGAATCTGACAACTTCATCCTTATTGGGTCTGTGACCTCGCTGACAACCCCGGCCCCCCAACCCCTCTCCAGGAAATGGCAGATGGAGCATCTGGGAAGAACCAGAAAGCAATGGAGGCCAAGGACAGGCGAAACACCAATTTGAGTGTCCACAGCAACAGAGAAGGAGACCCGTCATCTGTGTCTTTGCAGTGTGTCCTTAAGTGACCCGTGTTCCTGCAAGGTGTCAGGTGCTGAGAGAGTTCACACGGCCCTGTTGCTGTCTTGAAACTTGTGTCTCACTGGTTGCTATTTCCAATGGCTGGTGGAATGGGGAAGGGCAGTGCCCAGGGGAAAGCATTCTGGAGTGGAAGGCCCTAAGGTAAGTAAACGGGCTCCATGAAATAGTGTGGCACAGAGACTGGGAGGGAGGAGCCAGGACAACCACCTGTCCACCAGCCGCTGGTGGAGAGGTGAGGTGGAGAGGGACAGACACGAAATCTGATTCAGGCTCACTTCCCTGTCTTCCTGTGGGAAAACTTCCAGAAAGTTCCTTTTCTGGAACATGTATTATATTCCCTAGAGCAGGGGTAATTTCCCAGGAGAGTTGTTCTATGGAAGAAAACCTAAGTGTGTCCAGGTCTTAGTGAGTTCATTTCTGGGGTGGTGAGGAAATGAGAGGAGGAATGGAGCAGGGAGTTGAGTCCCCTCGGGCTATGTGTCTAGATATCAGTATATATGGACCAGTGTCGTTCTGCCCTTAGCTTTTAAGAAGACTCCTTGGCTCTCAACACTCACTTTATTAGGTATGAGGGTGGTCAATATATTTAAATAGTTATTGAGTGCTGGACACTGTGGAGAAAACAGAGTGCCAGGTAAGCTCTTTGACCGAAAGGAATTTATATCTCATAAGGGAAGTCCTACATTCTAGAAATACATACTTAAGGAAATGTAAGCAGGTGTATGAGGTTACACGCCAACATGAGTGGTGTAGACACGAGCTTTGGTAGAAGGGAGAGAGAAGTAGACGCTAAGGAGCCAGAAAAGGATGGGGGGTGGTGGTGGTGCGGATTTGAATAAGTGAACAGGAGCCAGAGAAGACACCCTAGGTGCTGAGAACTACATGAACAAAGGCAGAGGCAAAGGTTGGGTTGTGGCTACCTGATCGGTCATGGAGAAGGCTCTTTTGGATCTAGTGAAAGGATCTAATAAAGAATCTAATAAAAGGATCAGAGGAAGTGAAAGATGTCCTTAATGAGTGAATCTATTGAGACACAAAGCAGAAGCTTCCAGGTTCCCCTGCAGTCCTCTGGTTGCACAATATTCTCCAAATTTCAGTTCTGATCATATAAAACCCTTCTTAGGAACATGCAGCAGCTCTCCATTGCCCAAACTCAATTATGGCAAGGCAGGCCCTTTATGATTTATCCCAAACCTACCTTGCCAGTCCTGCCCTCTATCTACCCTTTCACGCCTACCATAATCCACAGAATTACTCTTGGTAATTCTGCCTTCTGTTTTCCCTCTTTGGTGCCTTCACTTGTAAGCTTTCCCTTTCTTTGGAATGTCCTCTCCTCCCGCACCATTTCTGCCCACTCATCCTTGAAGACACAGCTCAAGTGCCAGCTCATCCCACAGCCAGATGTAATTTTCATCTGAGTTCCCACAACATCGTGTACTCTATCTTGGCACCTCACGTTCTCCGTTGTATTCCAGATACGTAGAGGCATCAGCTTTCAAAGTAGGTACCGTTAATCCAGCCACTTCTTTCTACCTCCATCACTGGCTTCCTCGTCCAAGCTACTGTCATCTCTTGTCTGGACTGCTGAGTTAGCCTCCCGACCAGTCCCATTGCTTCCCTCTTGCCCTTTCCGGTCAGTCCTCCACATAGCAGCAAGAATGATCTTTTAAAAACATATACCAGATCATGTCACTCTCCTGCTCAAAACCCTACAATGGTTTTCCATCACATTCAGATGTTATGCAAGATTTAGCTCAACATTTAGGACCCTGTGTCATCTGGCCCCATCTACCTCTCCTGTGCTCACTAAGGTCTAGCCACACTGGCTTTCTTCCTGTTTCTAGAACATTTCATGTCTTCCTCAGAAGCTTTACCCTTGTTGGCCCTCTTAAAGGAGTGCATCTCTTTTAGAAATTATAGGGCTCACTGCTGCATTTCACCTCTCTGGTCAAATACCTTCTTAGAGACGTGTTCCCTGACTAGCTTATCTAGAATTGGTTTTCCTACCCATCCCTCTCCCATTTCCTTGCTTTTTCTTAAAACCCGTTACCACTATCTAAGCCTTATTACATTTATTCTGTTATTTATTCGTTCATTGTCTCTCACCGTCATGAGAAAGTAAGTTTCATGAAGTCAGGAATTTCTGCCTTGTTCACTGATGTAGAAAAAGCTTTCTCACAAGTGGCAGGTGCTCAGTTTGTTAAACGAATTAATCTGAACTCTCTTACTCAACCAGAACATCCTTGAGAGCAAGCACCATGTGGATCCATTTGGGTCCCCTTCCCTGTCTCCTAGTCTCTTACGCAGAAGACCATTCAAGTGCTGTTTGAGTGAATTTCTCACTCTGTACAGAGTATCTCCAACTGATTTCTCCACAACGTGACTACACCTGTTTAGAAGATAACAAGAAACGGTCTTTATCTATTTTATCACCTGAAAAGGTGTCTTCATTACACCTTTTTTGTACATAGATCACTTACATTACATAGATCACTACATAAATTCCTGGAAGGTCTATTAGATCACTGTCTTCCCTTTAATTGGTTGTGACCTGAACTTTTTTTTTTTTTTAATGAAATAGAACAAATAAAATAGCAAAGTGCTTTGGAAGTTGTAAGGCCAAGTATTGCCTTTCAGTTTGTGTGTGTGTTTGTGTGTGTGTCTTCAGGTCATGGTATAAAATATCTTATTGTTGGCTCTGGCTCAAAAACTTTGAAAGTTTTAGATGTCCCGTGGATGATTATTTATAGAATGCTTATTCATTCTCTTAGTAAATCGTTGACTTTTACTGTGCATTAAACGAGGTACCATATTATATATTTTCACATAGATTATTTCCTTGTAACAACTCCAAGAGTAGAGTACTGTTTTTTTCCCATCTTACAGAGGGACAAACTGAGGCTTAGAGAAATTAAGTAACTTGGGCAGGATCATGAAGCTGGTGCACAGCTAACTTGGTGGTCCACTTTGGGGTTCTCCTTAAACACTAATCTCCAGTATCTCCAGCAGCATCTAGTCTTTGATCTTGTAGAGTTCACTGCCAAAGCCCACCTTGCTTTATGCACATAAAGCAAACTACCCCTACAGCATTCTGATGGGCAATTGTTCTAGGCAACCAAGTAGGACCCAGTGAAGCATGTGGATTTGGGACCTCCTGTGCTGCTGAGGAGTTCCACATGTGCAGAGAACTTGAGAATTCATGGCCTAGATGCAGCTATACACACACACACACACCCCTTAGAGCTATAACTGTAGCTGTTCAAGAGAGCCACATACCAGGAGCTGTGGCTTTTAGTAACGGGACATAGCCACAGACAGCCCATAACTTGAAAGGGAGGGACATAAGGGACTAAATCCCTTACTGTGTTCCCTTCTTGTCTTCCGTGTCCCTGTCAGGGACCCCCATTGGCTGAACCACAGATCAAGAGTCTATTAATGTAGACCACAGAGGTCAGCCTCTGGGCAGGGCACAGAGCAGAGAGGAGAGAGGGCTGGGTGGCTAGGGAGGGGCTGATGAGCATCCCCAGCTCCCCCATTCTTGGTGTGCAGACCAACAAGAATCTCTGAGACCTGGAAACACCAAGGCTTGGCTCTGGCAGTACTTGACAGCTCTCCACGATGCTTACCTCTCCCCAAAGGACAAGATCGGAACCAGCCAACTGGGGCACTGCACAGCCTTGGGACACACTGCAAGCCCCTCCCTTGGCCCTCTTTTTATTCTCTGGGCTGCCAAGGGAGGCAAATCGGGCCAGAAAAAGAGCTGGCCCCCCTCATCCACCTAGGCATTTGCAGCTCTGCCAACACTTGGGCATCTCGTCCATGATTTAATCACGGACGAGGTCAGTGGGTCTTGATGCAGGATGGGGATTCCACCATCTCAATGGCAGAAATTTATTCCTGCCAGGATTTTGCACACTTCAGAGTTGAACACCACCACCCCACCCCCCCCCCCCCCCCCCGGGGAAAAGAAGCAGCAAGCAAACTGTATGTGTGTGTCTACGTGTGTGTAGGAGGAGAGGGGTAGAATGCAACCTTATAAAGGCGTATTCTTGTGTGTACACTTGCCCAGGCTTTGCAGGCAAATGCACGGCTGGTGTTGTGGCTAAAATATGAATGAATGTGGTTGTGTGCAGGTGCAGGAATGACTGTATGTATCTGTGAATGAATGCATTTCAGATGAAGTGTGTATGGGAGCCCTTGCAAGCTGGGGTAGTGGTTTGCAGGTGCTTGGCGTCTGTAATTCTCCACCAATCAGCGTCTAGACCACAGTCTGTAAGTGCTGGGTTGGGGGAGAGGGGGAACACTCGATTTGCTCAGAGCACCTCCCTTTTCCTGCTGCTGCGGTGGGGTGGCAGCTTGAACCATTGGCAATTGCCTTGTCTTCCCTGAACCCTCAGGAAAGAAAGGCAGGGAAAGACAAAGGAAACCACGTGGTCAGTCTGTTATTAGTTGAAGGTTCCTCCAAACACCAGAAATTGTCCTTAGATAAACTCTAGCCCCACAGCATCTTGATTTGCCCTCAGTGCTCCTCCTTGGGGCTGAGCGAGGGGCAGATGAGTGGCTGGGGT
This sequence comes from Mustela nigripes, assembly GCF_022355385.1. Classification (NCBI taxonomy): domain Eukaryota; kingdom Metazoa; phylum Chordata; class Mammalia; order Carnivora; family Mustelidae; genus Mustela; species Mustela nigripes. The sequence goes on from NW_026741343.1 coordinate 5,110, forward strand.
ATGATTTTTCTCTGACCTCCACTTCCCCTGACCTACTAGCCCATCGTGGTAGAATTTATGCACATTGTGTCCTTGTCTGAAAACGTTGAGGTCCGCAACATGTTACCCCCTTCTCTCTCAGCTAGATTTCAGGGCTTGAAAGAAATGTCCTCATTCTTGTAAGAAATCATGATAAGCACAGATGATTAGGTAATTATCAAATGGCAATCTGACATTGTGGGTGTACCAAAAAAAAAAAAAAAAAGGCCTATTTAATTTTAAGTCCAATGATTTAA
>NW_026741344.1:0-5384 GCF_022355385.1 Mustela nigripes
AATGTCATAGAAAGGGAGATAAAATACTTTTTTTTGATGGAATTCCTTTTTTTTCAAGATTTTATTTATTTACTTGAGAGAGAGAGAGCACGGAGAGAGGCAAGGGCAGAGGAAGAAGCAAGCTCCCTGCTGAGCAGGGGCCCTGACTTGGGGTTCACTACAGGACCCCAGATCATGATCTGAGCTGAAGACAGATGCTTAACCCTCTGAGACCCCTGGGGGACCCTGGGATTCCTTTCTAAGTCTGTGCATTCTAAGGGTGTAAACACTGGACCTGAGTCTGGATAGTCACAGGGAGTGAAAATAGCTGTGTTCATCAGTCAATGAATAAACAGACAAATGGGGTTAAGGTAAGAAGATAAAGAGTCTTCCTTTCATTAGGAATGCATGCCTTGTGATGAATGAATGGGAAACACAGCTAGAACCCCCCCCCCCCTCATCACCACAACGCGTCAATACCAGCTGCCTCTGGGACCTCAACACTCCTTGTCCACGTTCTGTTTATGACACGTTCATTTCAGTGACCAGAGTTGAGTTAAGCAGCATGATACACCTCAAGCTTGTGATACTGTTTTTGGAAATTCAAATCTTAAGGAAAATACTTTTTTTTAAAGTACCAGCCATATATCTAGATGGGTTTTGATTTTATTTTGAAGTGACTTATTTTAAACAGATATTATAAGCTTGTGAGTATGCATTGCTTTATGCAACTTGTGTCAATACTGATGTGTCATCTAAGTTATGGGAAAATGAGGAAAGACACCAGTTTTAGCTTTTTGGTCAGAAACTTATTAGTGAGTACTTTTTCTACAGATAATAGAAATAGAAATATTTGTTTCTGTGGTTAAGATTTCTTTCAAGGTAGACTATTTTCAGTAGTATGACATCTAAGAATGTATACTTCTTTAAAATAACATGGCAATTATTGAACAGAAACAGAAATAAGAGTAAATTTCAAGTGAACCTCCCCAGCATGATTTCGACTATTTACGAGTTCAGACAAAACTGGGACTTGATGGGTCGTATCCTTACATAAAAAAGGATAAATAGAGATGCACAAGAGTGAAAACTTCCTGCTGGTTGACCTGACCACAGGCGGACACATGGGCCCAGTCTTGCCACCACAGATTACTTGCCACTCTTATTACTGCTGTATAAGCCATGTTTTGCAAATACGGAACCAGTCTGCATGGAAGATGATAATGTTGATAGACATTTATATTTTCCAAGAAACCACTGACCTTGGCACGAGCCCCTAATGGTGTAACAGTTTTGTGGAAACGTGCACGTTGCCTCATTGAGCAGGTGATAATGTGTAGGGAAGGGCAGTATGGGGAATGGGTTTCCACTTCATTATTTTTATAATTTTTAATATAATTTTCAGAGCATCTTCACAATTTCATTATATCACATAAAGCTAAATAACACCTCTCAAAAACTTTTTTCCCCTCTCAAATTCCAAGAAGCATCTTTGCCAAGAAACCCAACAAGAAAGAAAATATCAAGGTCAACAGTTTAAAAAACATGCCTCTGCCTATCGGTGACTTCCTGTGGGATAGAAAAGACAGTTTTAACTTCCAACTAGGCATATAATCTGCATGAAAGTCATTTACTGTGATTCAGTCATCGCAAATTCATTTAAATGTTCATGGCCTGGACTTGGAAGGAAACAGGGCAATTCTAAAATGCAACAATAGAAGCACCAGGAAAGATAGTAATTCATCTTCTGATTCCAGAAACTTCTCTCATGTTTAGAGAACTGAATGACATCTTGGAGACAGCAGACTGGTTTCCAGATGAGCTTGTGTGGTCGGGTCACTGAATGAACTCATTACTCTGTCTCCTACTGATGGGTCATCTTAGCCTCCACCAGGGAGTTCGGCAGCAAACCCAAAAGTTAGCGCCTTCGAAAAGCCCAATAAAAAAAATCAGAAACTGAATGGTCAGAGTCGGTAGCTGAAAGGCCAAAGCAAGCCACCTCTGGTCTGCTCCTGATTACAGAGAGCCAAGGGCCATGCTGTAATGTTTGGATTCAAGACAGTTTCCTTCCCTCTTCTCATGTGGATGTTTGAGGCAGGAATGTGGATCTTCTCTGGATTACTGGGGTTGTGAATATGGGGAGGAGCCTCCAGGGTCACTGCATCTTTGGATGTGCCCTGGACATGGCCTGTCACTGGATGCCTTGGTGGTCAGGGGCTTCACCAGAGTTTGGGCCCGCTCTTGGACTCGGGAACATCCCTGGGCTATGCCTGCCCTAGATCCTTCCTGATTCTGCTTGCTTCTTCCTCTTGCTGGTCTCAGACCCCTGACACCTAGCTACTTCTGCATCTGGCCAACTGTCCCTGGGTGCTTCAGGGTCATCTCTTCCAGCCCTGGGAGGTCCTTCAGCAACATATCCCACATGCTCATACCCAGGCCAGCAGACAAAGCCAGGTCACCACGGGGTCAATCTGTTGAATGATTCTTTGGCAGAATGTGTTTCTTTCTGTTATTTGGGGTTGACTTTTTTTCAGGTTAAGAGCACATTAAAGAATGTCCACTTTGTGTGTTTGTGAATAAAAGGATTTCTTCTTTCCCATGGATATATTCTTCTCACTAATGAATGCTTGTTATAGGCCTTACTCACAGATAATGTATACATTAGGAATGTATTCTCAAAGAACACTCTCTTTTGTTTTCATTTAAATTATTTATTTTCAGAAAAACAGTATTCATTATTTTTTCACCACACCCAGTGCTCCATGAAATCTGTGCCCTCTATAATACCCACCACCTGGTACCCCAACCTCCCACCACCCCGCCCCTTCAAACCCCTCAGATTGTTTTTCAGAGTCCATAATCTCTCATGATTAACCTCCCCTTCCAATTTCCCTCAACTCTCTTCTCCTCTCTAATACCCCTTGTCCTTTCTTTTATGTATGTATGTATCCTCAGTATGCTCTTGAGTGGGAAGAACATCATATGAGTGCATTCTGAAGAAAAAGAATATATTAACAAAAAGAGAGTCTTAAGCATTCATCCTATTCAATAATCTTATGAATATATTTCAGGGGTCTAGCTCTCTTTCTGTTCTTAAGTCTCCAGAATCAGGGTCAGGGAAACAGTGATAAATCAAATGTTTCTTAAAATACTATTAAGAAGGAAAAATGGAAACCAGTCAAAACTATAGGTGAAAGGACTTGGTGAAGTTTGGCACTGAGCTTGTTTGACGAACTGCTATCTGGCTCTGCTCAGGAGCCAAGCTCTCCTAGTCCCCAGTAGCAAGGTGCCCAGGAGTGCCCTGTGGGCTCTTCTGTTGGATTCCATAGAGCAAGAGCTGGAAGTTTTCCTACTCTCTCTCTTCCTTTCCTCTGGAGACATTCCTGGTGTTCTTACTCTTCCAAGCAAACTGAGACCTCAGACCAACTGGGTGAAGTTCCATGGTAGGCAGTTAGAGGTGACGGGAGATGACAGATAGATCTACTTTCATCTCTCCAGGTACCCACCATTGTCTCTCTATCCATCTATCATCTATCTATCTATTATCTGTCTATCATCTATCTATCTGTATCTACCATTGTCTTCCATCCATCCATCCATCCATCCATCCAACATCTATCATCTATCTCTATCAATCTGTTGTCTCTATCACCTATCTCTATTATCTACCAATTTCCCTATCTAATCAAAGTTGAAGAAATTTCAACAACTGCATATTAAGCAACTAAGAAAAAAGCAAAAGAGAAAAAAAATTGTTACAGGTAAAAACACATTTTATTGGGTTCTGGATTGATTTATTCTGAAAGTAAATCCATAACTCCTAATTGGTTATTTCCAATCTTAAGCTGTATATTTTAATTGAAAAGTAGTTGCATATATAGGGAACTCAGTTCCAGGAAAATGAAAATATGGAAAATGCCAACTTATTAACACAGTTTCCTTAAATTTACATTCCTGTGTCAGGAGACATTTGTGGAATAAAGTCCACTCTCTGTGACAACATACATAATACATTTAGTGTCAAGCCCTGATATTAAACTTAAACCCTCACTTGCTTTTTATTCAAGAATTGTTTAAGGTAAGCACCTGGGCTTTTGTACTGGATATAAGTAGACGACCATTGTGTGCAATTTTAGATAAACATCTGTAGTGCCCTATAACACAGTTTTGTAACAAGCATTTCAACTTTGGAAAAACAAATAGTCTTAGAAAGCCATTACCACGATGTGTTCAGTGCTCCCAGAGGGCGTGCTCTGATTTCCAAGCTTGGCAGTGATGTCAAAAGGAATTGCATGGACTGGGCTGGCTGCCTAGGAAATAAATATCCAGATGTGCTGTGAAATATGGACTTCGTGTGATGAATTTTCTGGTTTGATAAGCAAAGCATTATGAGTATATCATTCTAATATAAAACTTAGTGATTTGATATAAGGCAAACATACCACCTAATCTACTCATGTAATGAATGATAACACATGGATTGTATAAACAGATATCAGATGCTGGCTTGCATGCTGGTGCCCAATGGTCAGGATTTGGAATAAATATACAACTTCTTTCTTCTATTTAGCAAAGATCTAGCTTTCTTACATTTCCTCTTTCGTCGCATCTGATGGCCAGCACCCAGCTCAGCTAAACTCTTGCCTGTTAGGAATACGTACACGTGCCCTAATGCAGACACAGCTCACAAGCTATCTTTTACCAATGAGACCCTGGTTTGACTGTGCACTGGAGCCTGGTTCAGTGCCTCTCCAGACCCCTGATTTGACATCCCAGTCTAATGGGCCACCTGGCATATTCAGTTTCTCCCTGCTCCCTCCCCCTACAAGGACTATGCTCTGCGAACTCTTCTGTTTAAGATTTTTCCACCACCTGTCTGCCATTCGCTCCTTGATGCTGATTCAAGCCTCCTTGCCTTTGAGATTGTCTGTGTAGTCAAATCTCAGAGCAGGTTCTTTGAACATTTTGATCCTGCTCACCATCAGAATGAGGGGCTCAGATACCCAGAATGAAAATGTGACTTAGGCCAGCCCATGTGAAGGGCAATTCATGAGTCAGTGAACCAAAAGATTCTTGAGGTTTCTTTAAGCATGTAAGAGCAATGTGAAGACTAGCACTAGGGTTTCTGGTTTGGGGACAGATATAGTCACAAATAATAACAACACATTTTTTTAAAGATTTTATTTATTTATTGAACAGAGAGAGAGATCACAAGTCAGAAGAGCGGCAGGCAGAGGGAAAGGGAGAAGCGGGACCTGATCTCAGGATCCAGGGATCATGATCTGAGCTGAAGGTAGACGCCCAACCATCTGAGCCCCCCAAGAGCCCCAATAAAACAAATCTTGATAGGTTGCTTAAAATAGCCTAGGTGCTGCTTTGAGCATACTCGATATTTTGATTCACTT
>NW_026741345.1:0-5384 GCF_022355385.1 Mustela nigripes
TTAAATCATTGGACTTAAAATTAAATAGGCCTTTTTTTTTTTTTTTTTGGTACACCCACAATGTCAGATTGCCATTTGATAATTACCTAATCATCTGTGCTTATCATGATTTCTTACAAGAATGAGGACATTTCTTTCAAGCCCTGAAATCTAGCTGAGAGAGAAGGGGGTAACATGTTGCGGACCTCAACGTTTTCAGACAAGGACACAATGTGCATAAATTCTACCACGATGGGCTAGTAGGTCAGGGGAAGTGGAGGTCAGAGAAAAATCATACCCCAGCCACTCATCTGCCCCTCGCTCAGCCCCAAGGAGGAGCACTGAGGGCAAATCAAGATGCTGTGGGGCTAGAGTTTATCTAAGGACAATTTCTGGTGTTTGGAGGAACCTTCAACTAATAACAGACTGACCACGTGGTTTCCTTTGTCTTTCCCTGCCTTTCTTTCCTGAGGGTTCAGGGAAGACAAGGCAATTGCCAATGGTTCAAGCTGCCACCCCACCGCAGCAGCAGGAAAAGGGAGGTGCTCTGAGCAAATCGAGTGTTCCCCCTCTCCCCCAACCCAGCACTTACAGACTGTGGTCTAGACGCTGATTGGTGGAGAATTACAGACGCCAAGCACCTGCAAACCACTACCCCAGCTTGCAAGGGCTCCCATACACACTTCATCTGAAATGCATTCATTCACAGATACATACAGTCATTCCTGCACCTGCACACAACCACATTCATTCATATTTTAGCCACAACACCAGCCGTGCATTTGCCTGCAAAGCCTGGGCAAGTGTACACACAAGAATACGCCTTTATAAGGTTGCATTCTACCCCTCTCCTCCTACACACACGTAGACACACACATACAGTTTGCTTGCTGCTTCTTTTCCCCGGGGGGGGGGGGGGGGGGTGGGGTGGTGGTGTTCAACTCTGAAGTGTGCAAAATCCTGGCAGGAATAAATTTCTGCCATTGAGATGGTGGAATCCCCATCCTGCATCAAGACCCACTGACCTCGTCCGTGATTAAATCATGGACGAGATGCCCAAGTGTTGGCAGAGCTGCAAATGCCTAGGTGGATGAGGGGGGCCAGCTCTTTTTCTGGCCCGATTTGCCTCCCTTGGCAGCCCAGAGAATAAAAAGAGGGCCAAGGGAGGGGCTTGCAGTGTGTCCCAAGGCTGTGCAGTGCCCCAGTTGGCTGGTTCCGATCTTGTCCTTTGGGGAGAGGTAAGCATCGTGGAGAGCTGTCAAGTACTGCCAGAGCCAAGCCTTGGTGTTTCCAGGTCTCAGAGATTCTTGTTGGTCTGCACACCAAGAATGGGGGAGCTGGGGATGCTCATCAGCCCCTCCCTAGCCACCCAGCCCTCTCTCCTCTCTGCTCTGTGCCCTGCCCAGAGGCTGACCTCTGTGGTCTACATTAATAGACTCTTGATCTGTGGTTCAGCCAATGGGGGTCCCTGACAGGGACACGGAAGACAAGAAGGGAACACAGTAAGGGATTTAGTCCCTTATGTCCCTCCCTTTCAAGTTATGGGCTGTCTGTGGCTATGTCCCGTTACTAAAAGCCACAGCTCCTGGTATGTGGCTCTCTTGAACAGCTACAGTTATAGCTCTAAGGGGTGTGTGTGTGTGTGTATAGCTGCATCTAGGCCATGAATTCTCAAGTTCTCTGCACATGTGGAACTCCTCAGCAGCACAGGAGGTCCCAAATCCACATGCTTCACTGGGTCCTACTTGGTTGCCTAGAACAATTGCCCATCAGAATGCTGTAGGGGTAGTTTGCTTTATGTGCATAAAGCAAGGTGGGCTTTGGCAGTGAACTCTACAAGATCAAAGACTAGATGCTGCTGGAGATACTGGAGATTAGTGTTTAAGGAGAACCCCAAAGTGGACCACCAAGTTAGCTGTGCACCAGCTTCATGATCCTGCCCAAGTTACTTAATTTCTCTAAGCCTCAGTTTGTCCCTCTGTAAGATGGGAAAAAAACAGTACTCTACTCTTGGAGTTGTTACAAGGAAATAATCTATGTGAAAATATATAATATGGTACCTCGTTTAATGCACAGTAAAAGTCAACGATTTACTAAGAGAATGAATAAGCATTCTATAAATAATCATCCACGGGACATCTAAAACTTTCAAAGTTTTTGAGCCAGAGCCAACAATAAGATATTTTATACCATGACCTGAAGACACACACACAAACACACACACAAACTGAAAGGCAATACTTGGCCTTACAACTTCCAAAGCACTTTGCTATTTTATTTGTTCTATTTCATTAAAAAAAAAAAAAAGTTCAGGTCACAACCAATTAAAGGGAAGACAGTGATCTAATAGACCTTCCAGGAATTTATGTAGTGATCTATGTAATGTAAGTGATCTATGTACAAAAAAGGTGTAATGAAGACACCTTTTCAGGTGATAAAATAGATAAAGACCGTTTCTTGTTATCTTCTAAACAGGTGTAGTCACGTTGTGGAGAAATCAGTTGGAGATACTCTGTACAGAGTGAGAAATTCACTCAAACAGCACTTGAATGGTCTTCTGCGTAAGAGACTAGGAGACAGGGAAGGGGACCCAAATGGATCCACATGGTGCTTGCTCTCAAGGATGTTCTGGTTGAGTAAGAGAGTTCAGATTAATTCGTTTAACAAACTGAGCACCTGCCACTTGTGAGAAAGCTTTTTCTACATCAGTGAACAAGGCAGAAATTCCTGACTTCATGAAACTTACTTTCTCATGACGGTGAGAGACAATGAACGAATAAATAACAGAATAAATGTAATAAGGCTTAGATAGTGGTAACGGGTTTTAAGAAAAAGCAAGGAAATGGGAGAGGGATGGGTAGGAAAACCAATTCTAGATAAGCTAGTCAGGGAACACGTCTCTAAGAAGGTATTTGACCAGAGAGGTGAAATGCAGCAGTGAGCCCTATAATTTCTAAAAGAGATGCACTCCTTTAAGAGGGCCAACAAGGGTAAAGCTTCTGAGGAAGACATGAAATGTTCTAGAAACAGGAAGAAAGCCAGTGTGGCTAGACCTTAGTGAGCACAGGAGAGGTAGATGGGGCCAGATGACACAGGGTCCTAAATGTTGAGCTAAATCTTGCATAACATCTGAATGTGATGGAAAACCATTGTAGGGTTTTGAGCAGGAGAGTGACATGATCTGGTATATGTTTTTAAAAGATCATTCTTGCTGCTATGTGGAGGACTGACCGGAAAGGGCAAGAGGGAAGCAATGGGACTGGTCGGGAGGCTAACTCAGCAGTCCAGACAAGAGATGACAGTAGCTTGGACGAGGAAGCCAGTGATGGAGGTAGAAAGAAGTGGCTGGATTAACGGTACCTACTTTGAAAGCTGATGCCTCTACGTATCTGGAATACAACGGAGAACGTGAGGTGCCAAGATAGAGTACACGATGTTGTGGGAACTCAGATGAAAATTACATCTGGCTGTGGGATGAGCTGGCACTTGAGCTGTGTCTTCAAGGATGAGTGGGCAGAAATGGTGCGGGAGGAGAGGACATTCCAAAGAAAGGGAAAGCTTACAAGTGAAGGCACCAAAGAGGGAAAACAGAAGGCAGAATTACCAAGAGTAATTCTGTGGATTATGGTAGGCGTGAAAGGGTAGATAGAGGGCAGGACTGGCAAGGTAGGTTTGGGATAAATCATAAAGGGCCTGCCTTGCCATAATTGAGTTTGGGCAATGGAGAGCTGCTGCATGTTCCTAAGAAGGGTTTTATATGATCAGAACTGAAATTTGGAGAATATTGTGCAACCAGAGGACTGCAGGGGAACCTGGAAGCTTCTGCTTTGTGTCTCAATAGATTCACTCATTAAGGACATCTTTCACTTCCTCTGATCCTTTTATTAGATTCTTTATTAGATCCTTTCACTAGATCCAAAAGAGCCTTCTCCATGACCGATCAGGTAGCCACAACCCAACCTTTGCCTCTGCCTTTGTTCATGTAGTTCTCAGCACCTAGGGTGTCTTCTCTGGCTCCTGTTCACTTATTCAAATCCGCACCACCACCACCCCCCATCCTTTTCTGGCTCCTTAGCGTCTACTTCTCTCTCCCTTCTACCAAAGCTCGTGTCTACACCACTCATGTTGGCGTGTAACCTCATACACCTGCTTACATTTCCTTAAGTATGTATTTCTAGAATGTAGGACTTCCCTTATGAGATATAAATTCCTTTCGGTCAAAGAGCTTACCTGGCACTCTGTTTTCTCCACAGTGTCCAGCACTCAATAACTATTTAAATATATTGACCACCCTCATACCTAATAAAGTGAGTGTTGAGAGCCAAGGAGTCTTCTTAAAAGCTAAGGGCAGAACGACACTGGTCCATATATACTGATATCTAGACACATAGCCCGAGGGGACTCAACTCCCTGCTCCATTCCTCCTCTCATTTCCTCACCACCCCAGAAATGAACTCACTAAGACCTGGACACACTTAGGTTTTCTTCCATAGAACAACTCTCCTGGGAAATTACCCCTGCTCTAGGGAATATAATACATGTTCCAGAAAAGGAACTTTCTGGAAGTTTTCCCACAGGAAGACAGGGAAGTGAGCCTGAATCAGATTTCGTGTCTGTCCCTCTCCACCTCACCTCTCCACCAGCGGCTGGTGGACAGGTGGTTGTCCTGGCTCCTCCCTCCCAGTCTCTGTGCCACACTATTTCATGGAGCCCGTTTACTTACCTTAGGGCCTTCCACTCCAGAATGCTTTCCCCTGGGCACTGCCCTTCCCCATTCCACCAGCCATTGGAAATAGCAACCAGTGAGACACAAGTTTCAAGACAGCAACAGGGCCGTGTGAACTCTCTCAGCACCTGACACCTTGCAGGAACACGGGTCACTTAAGGACACACTGCAAAGACACAGATGACGGGTCTCCTTCTCTGTTGCTGTGGACACTCAAATTGGTGTTTCGCCTGTCCTTGGCCTCCATTGCTTTCTGGTTCTTCCCAGATGCTCCATCTGCCATTTCCTGGAGAGGGGTTGGGGGGCCGGGGTTGTCAGCGAGGTCACAGACCCAATAAGGATGAAGTTGTCAGATTCTTGGTCATGCCTTGAACTCGGTGCTTGGCCCGGGCCAAGGTACCCACCCAACCGAGCTCAGAGTCTGGTGGTCAAGACCAGCCCACACTGATCTGCCATGGCGCTGGCGCAGTAATGGAGATTAAAGAGGTCGGCGGGAATCTCCTCATTTCAAAACCTTTTCTGCCTGCCTCCCTCCAGCAAACCAAGCTCAGGTTTAAATCTAGAACCCGCTCTTCGCTCTTCGCTTGGGGGAAGAGTCCTCCCTGAAACTCAGGTGGATGAGGGGTGGGGGTGGGGAAGGGAGACCTCGAAAGTCAGGCCACCAAAAAGCTCTGCGCCC
>NW_026741346.1:0-5384 GCF_022355385.1 Mustela nigripes
AGCAGAGAGCCCGATGCAGGACTCGATCCCAGGACCCCGAGATCATATGTCCATAACCAGTATCCATAAACCAACCACCCTCTCCTTACCCCCTCCCCCCGGGAACCCGCAGTTTATTGTGTGAGATGAAGAGTCTCTTATGGTTTGTCTCCCCCCTGATACCATCTTTCATTTTCTTCTTTCATTCCCCTTTCTCCACATCTTGCCAGTATCTGTCATTTCGTGACTTGTTAATTTTAGGCATTGTGACTAGTGTGAGGTAGTATATCATTGTGGTTTTGATTTGTATTTCCCTGATGCCAAGTGATACAGAACACTTTTTCATGTGCCTGTGGGTCATTGGGATGTTTTCTTTGCAGAAATGTCTGTTCATGTCCTCTGCCCAGTTCTTGACTGGATTATTTGTTCTTTGGTTGTTGAGTTTGGTAAGTTCTTTGTAGATTTTGGATACTAGCCCTTTACCTGATATGTCATTTGCAAATATCTTTCCCCATTCTGTCGGTTGTCTTTTGGTTTGATGAATGCTTCCTTTACTGTGCAAAAGCTTTTGACCTTGATGAAGTCCCAATAGTACATTTTTGCCCTTGTTTCCCTTGCTGTTGGTGATGTTTCTAGGAAGAAGTTGCTGTGGCTGAGGTTGTAGAGGTTGCTGCATGTATTCTCCTCAAGGATTTTGATGGATTCCTTTCTCACATTTTGGTCCTTCATCCATTTTGAGTCTATTTTCGTGTGTGGTGTAAGGAAATGGTCCAGTTTCACTTTTTGACATGTGGCTGTCCAATTTTCCCAAAACCGACTGATGATGAGACAGTCTTTATTCCATTGGACATTCTTTCCTGCTTTGCTGAAGATTAGTTGACCATAGAGTTGAAGATCTATTTCTGGGCTCTCTATTCTGTTCCACTGATCTATGTGTCAGTTTCTGTGCCAGTGCCATACTATCATGATGATGACAGCTTTCTAATAGAGCTTGAAGTCTGCAATTGTGATGCCACAAACATGGCTTTCTTTTTCAACATTCCTCTGGCTATTCAAGGTCTTTTCTGGTTCCATATAATTTTAGTATTATTTGTTCCATTTCCTTGAAATAAAATGGATGGTATATTGATAGGGATTACATTAAAGCTGTAGATTGCTTTAGGTAGCATAGACATTTTCATAGTACTTGTTCTTCCAATCTGTGAACATGGATCATTTTTCCATTTCTTTGTGTTTTCCTTAATTTCTTTCATAAGTACTTTATAGTTTTCTGAGTACAGATTCTTTGCCTCTTTGGTTATGTTTATCCCTAGATATCTTGTGGTTTTGGATGGATTTGTAAATGAGATTGACTCCTTAATTTCTCTTTCATTTGCCTTTCTCTTGATGTATAGAAAAAAAAACTGAGGGGCTCCTGGGTGGCTCAGTGGGTTAAAGCCTCTGCCTTCGGCTCAGTTCATGATTCCAGGGTCCTGGGATCGAGCCCCACATGGGGCTCTCTGCTCAGCAGGCTCACTGCTAAGCAGAGAGCCCACTTCCCCTCCCCCCACCTCTGCCTGCCTCTCTACCTACTTGTAATCTCTGTCAAATAACTAAATAAAATCCTTATTTTTTAAAAAAATGCAACTGGTTTCTGTGCATTGATTTTATATCCTGACACTGTACTGAATTCTTGTATGAGTTCTAGCAGTTTTGAAGTGGAGTCTTTTGGGTATTCCACATAAAGAATCATATCATCTGCAAGGAGTGTGAGTTTGATTTCTTTGTTGCTGATTTGGATGTCTTTAATTTCTTTTTGTTGTCTGATTGCTGAGGCTAGGACTTCTAGCACTATGTTGAATAGCAGTGGGGATAATGGACATCCCTGCCATGTTCCTGACCTTAGTGGAAAATCTCTCAGTTTTTCTCCATTGAGAATGATATTTGTGATGGTTTTTCATAGATGGCTTTGATAATATTGGCTTATGTACCCTCTATCCCTGCGCTTTGAAGAGTTTTGATCAAGAAAGGATGCTGTACTTTGACAAATGCTTTCCCATCATCTATTAAGAGTATCATATCATTCTTGTTATTTCTTTTATTAATATATTGTATCACATTGATCAATTTGTGGATGTTGAACCAACCTTGCAGCCCTGGAATAAATCACACTTGGTCATGGTGAGTATTTCTTTTAATGTACTGTTGGATCATATTGGCTAGTATTTTGGTGAGAATTTTCAAATCTGTGTTCATCAGGAATATTGGTCTGTAATCCTCTTTTTTGATGGAGTCTTTGTCTGAAGGTACATGTTCGCCTCATAAAATGAGTTTGGAAGGTTTCCTTGTATTTCTATTTTTTTTTTAACAATTCAGGAGAATTGGAATTAATTCTTCTTTAAATGTTTGGTAGAATTCCCTTGGGAAGCCATCTGGCCCTGGGCTCCTCATTGTTGTGAGATGTTTGATGACTGCTTCCATCTCCTTACTGTTTATGGGACTGTTCAGGTTTTCTATTTGTTCCTGGTTCAGTTCTGGTAGTTTATATGTCTCTAGGAATGCATCTATTTCTTCCAGATTGTCATATTTGCTGGCGTATATTTGCTCATAACATGTTCCTATAACTATTTTTATTTCTTTGGTGTTGATTATGATTTCTCCTCTTTCATTCATGATTTTATTTATTTGGGTCCTTTCTCTTTTCTGTTGGATAAGTCTGGCCAGCGGTTTATCAATCTTGTTAATTCTTTCAAAGAACCACCTCCTAGTTTTCTTGATTTCTTCTTCTTCTTCTTCTTCTTCTTTTTTTTTTTTTTTTTTTTTTGCTTGTTTCTATTTCATTGATTTCTGTTCTTGTTTGTTCTCAAGTTCCTTTAGGTGCAGGGTTATGTCATGTACTCAAGACCTTTCTTGTTTCTTGAAAAATGCTTGGATCACTATGTATTTTCCTCTTAGGGCTGCATTTACTGTGTCCCATAGATTTTGAACAGTTGTGTTTTATCAATTGTTTCCGTGATTTTTTTTTAATTCTTCTTTAATTTCCTAGTTGACTCATTCATTATTTAATAGGATTCTCTTTAGTTTCCATGTATTTGGGTCCTTTCCAAATTTCATCTTGTGATTGTGTTCTAGATTCAGAAAATAGTGGTCCTTAAATAAGGAGTAAATGATCCCAATCCTTTGGTACCAGCTGAGACCTGATTTGTGACCCAGAATGTGATCTATCCTGGAGAATGTTCCATGTGCACTAGAGAAGAATGTGTATTCTGTTCCTTTGATATGGAATGGTCTAAATATATCTGTGATGTTCATCTGGTCCAGTATGTCATTTAAGGCCTTTATTTCCTTGTTGATCTTTTGCTTGGATGATCTGTCCATATCAGTGAGGAAGCTGTTAAAATCCCTCACTATTATTGTTTGTTGTCAATGTATTTCTTTGATTTTCTTATTAATTGGTTTATGTAGTTAGCTGCTCACATGTTAGGGGCATAGATATGTAAAACTGTTAGATCATCTTGTTGGACAGACACTTTGAGTATGACAGAGTGTCCTTCCTCATCTCTTATTATAGACTTTGCCTTAAAATTTAATTGACCTGATATAAGGATGGTCACTGCAGCTTTCTTTTGATGTCCATTAGCATGGTAAATTGTTTTCCAACCCCTCACTTTAAATCTGGAGGTGTCCTTGGGTCTAAAATGAGTTTCTTGTGGGCAGCATATTGATGGGATTTGTGTTTTGTTTTGTTTTTTCCATTCTGATACCCTGTGTCTTTTGATTGGGGCATTTAGCTCATTTAAATTCAGGGTATGTATTGAGAGATATGAATTTACTGCCATTGTGTTGCCTGTAAGGTGACTGTTATTGTATATACTCTGTTGTTTCTGGTCTACTACTTCTAGGCTCTCTCTTTGCTTAGTGGATGCCTTTCAATAATTCCTGTATAGCTGATTCTGTCTTTAATAACTCTTTTAGTTTTTGTGTGTCCTGGAAGGTTTTTATCTCTCTTTCTATTTTCAATGATCACTTAGCTGGATATAGTATTCTTGGCTACATGTTTTTCTCATTTAATGCTCTGAATATATCATGCCAGCTCTTTCTTGCCTGCCAGGTCTCTGTGGATAAGTCTGCTGCCAATCTAATATTTTTATCATTGTATGTTTCAGACTTCATATCCTGGGCCGCATTCAGGATTTTCTCTTTGTCACTAAGACTTCTAAGTTTTACTGTTAGATGATGGGGTGTGGACATATTCTTATTTATTTTGAGGGGGGCTCTCTGAGCGTCCTGGATTTTGATGCTAGTTCCCTTTGCAATTTTAGGGAAATTCTCTACAATAATTCACTCCAATATACTTTCTGCCCCCCCTCTCTTTCTTCCTCTGGAATCCCAATTATTCTAATAGTATTTCATCTTTTGGTATCACTTATTACTCAAATTCTCCCCTACTAGTCCAGTAGTTGTTTGTCTCTCTTTTGTTCAGCTTCTTTATTCTTTGTCTTTGGGTCTTCTGTATCACTAATTCTCTCTTCTGCCTCATTTATCCTAGCAGTAAGAGCCTACAGTCTTTATTGCATCACATTAATAGCTTTTTTCATTTCAGCTTGGTTAGATTTTAGTTTTTTATTTCTCCACAATCCAGACAGTGTTTCTCTAATATCTTCCATGCCTTTTGTGAGCCCAGCTAGCACCTAGAGATTCATCATTCTGAACTCTAAATCTGACATATTATCAAGGTCCGTATTGATCAGGTCTCTAGCCTCCAGTACTGCCTCTTCTTTTTTTTGTGGTGAGTTTTTTTGCCTTGTCATTTTATCCACATATGAATATATGATTTAGAGAATGAAATAATAAAAGGGTGGCAAAGACCCAAGAAAAATGTGCATTAACCAAATCAGAAGAGAACACAAATTGGTGGGGGGGGGGGAATAAGGGTAAAAAGAAGTTAAAAAATGTTTAAAAGTAAAAGAAAATACATATATTAGATTGGTGAATAGAACAGAGCCACCCACTTGATTTTGGGAGTATTTTGATCTCTTAGAAGAAATTACCTCCCAAAATTTTAAAGAAAGAAAAACTTATTTATATATAGAAAAATAAGAGTAAACATGATGAAGGGTTGGAATATGACTGTAAAGATTATTTAAAAAAAAAATCTAAAAAAGGAATTGATGAGATAAGTTGTTTGGCAAAAGGATGAAAAAGAAAGTGTAGAGAATTTGCTCAGGCTGGAGACTAGAACAATCCCTGTGCTAGATTTCGGGTATATTTTGATCTATTAGAAGGAGTTGTACCTCAAAATTTTTTAGAAGAAAAACCCCTATGTGTATACAAAAGATAAAATTAGGTAAAATGAAAGATAAAATCTAACTATAATAATAAAGGCTCAAGAAATATTTCTGAAGAAATTTATTGTTAAGATAAAG
>NW_026741347.1:0-5383 GCF_022355385.1 Mustela nigripes
CGGCTGTACCCCAAATATATAGGCTGACCTGGGCACTAATGCCCTTTCTGACACAGCCTGAGCCTGGACCTCCTGGCCCCACCCAACATCTGGCCGCACACTGAGCACATCGGACCCGCCATGGCCTTATCTTCATCTCTTCTCAACCTCGGTTTTCAGGCTTCAGAACCTATACTTTATCTCCAATCACGGCCCAGGGGTGACTGTGATGCAGAAATCAGATCTCTTCCTTACCCATGGCAAGAAACCTTGGGGTTGGCATGTTGTCCAACGTTCAGTGTAGCAGAAACCAGCATTCCCCCTGAGGCCCTTCCATTCTTGAGTGCGACGAGGGAATAAACACGCATTGTGACCCTCTGCGTGAGTCCTGTCCTCTAGTACGTCGTCTCAGTAGCTAGACCATTAGATGTCATAATGGGCTTGACATGTCCCTAGGCCCCAATTTTTTACCAGATTTCTGGTTGTCAAGTCGCCCCTCCCCAGGGCTCTACTCTGGAAGCCCCATTTGGTGGGACACCTGAGTTTGAAAAACAAATAAAACAAATCAACAACAACAGAACAACGGACTACTTCCATCCCACAGAATGACCCCAAACTCCTTGGACGGGGCCAAACCCCAGAGAGTAAGACTCGTCCATTTACCATGAAGTCACCCTGAAATTTCACGACCATGAGTGACACGATATCCAGAGACAAAAACAGGAGCAAGAGCCTCACACTCTCCCTTTTTTCATATCCCGAAGAGTTCTCCTCATGATCTGTAGATCAGTCCTGCCATACCTATGACCCGAAATAAGACGAGTTTGTGTTTTCAGACAACTGTCCAAACAGCCCTGGCCTACAAACCCTACAGGCTCAGGCCCCTGGAGCCAAACCTGACGACTGTGCTTGGCCTCTCCAAGGGAATTGTATGTGCCCATTCCAATGGGGATAAACCTCCAAAGACCCTGACGCCATCCCAATATTTGTGGCTTCCTAGGACCAACAGGGGCATTTTGCGTCCATCTGAGCACCTACCGGCACTCAGACCCGTAGACTGATGTCCCCAGAGGTAAAAAGGAACGAACAGGCCCCTAGGCACCTATCGGAACCATTGATTTGGTTTCCAGGCATCTCTCCTCAGAAGCCTGGATTTCAATTAGAGCATATGGCTGTTTCTTGACTCACCCATCAGAACAAATCTCATCTACACATGGGAAACTTGCACGATGGAGTTGTGTCAAAGCCTCTCTTTAGGAGAACCCTTCAGGGCCCCAGTTCCACCGCCTCATTCCAAGGTCTCCATAGACACAAAATCATATTAGCACACATCCACGAGAGAGTCCATTTCAACTCAGCCTTCTCAGCCATCCAGAAGAAAAACATTGCTCTCGGGGGCTACCCAGAAACCCCCAATGAGGATCAACCTGCACGCCATTCTGCTGTACCACAAATATATAAGATGACTTGGACACTAATGCCCTTTCTGAAACAACCAGAGCCTGGACCTCCTGGCCCCACCCAGACAGCTGGCCGCACACTGAGCACATCGGACCCGCCATGGCCTTAGGACGTCAACTCTTCTCAACCTCGGTTTTCAGGCTTCAGAACCGAGAACTTATCTCCAATCACGGCCCGGGTTTGAAAATGATGTAGAAATCAGAACTCTTTCCTCCTGGCAAGAAACCTTGTAGTTGGCATGTTGTCCAAGGTTCAGTGTAGTTGGAACCAGTGTGGCCCATGAGGCCCCGCCCATGTTTGGGGGCCACATTGGTCACAAACACACATTGTGACCCTCAGCCTGAGCCCAGTCCTCAGGTAAGGCCTCTCAGTGGCTGGATGGAGAGAGAGCATATTGGGCTTCCCATGCCCCTAGGCCCCAATTTTTATCCATAGTTCGGGTTGTCCCTTCACTCTTCCCCAGGGCTCTGCTTTGGAATTCCTCTTTTGGTGGGACACCTAAGGTAACAAACCTGAAAGGAGTCCTCCCATCCCACAGATTGACAAAAACAATTGGGATCGGGCCAAATACACAGAGAGCAAGATTCTTCCATGGCCCAGGAGGCCTCCCCAACATTCCACGGCCATCGCTGATACAAAATCCAGATTCAAAAGACTGAGCACGCGCCTCAGACTTGCTCATTCTTAATATACTGAAGAGTTCTTCAGGTAAGAACCTACAGGGCACTCGAAGGGACCCAAAATATATAGTCTAACCTGGGCACTAATACACTGTCTGACAACCTGAGCCTGACCTCATGACCAATACCCAGACAGCTGACCGCACACTGAGCACATCAGACCCGCCATGGCCTTAGGTCATCATCTCTTCCCTACCTCAGTTTTCAGGCTTCAGAACCTAGACCTTACCTCCAATCACTGCCCAGGGGTGACTGATGCAGAAATCAGAACTCTTCCTTACCCATGACAAGAAACCTTGTGGTTGGCATGTTGTCCAACGTTCAGTGTAGGAGAAACCAGCATTCACCCTGAGGCCCCGCACATTATTGAGTGCGACGAGGGCATAAACACGCATTGTGATCCTCAGCGTGAGTCCTGTCCTCTAGTACGTCCTATCAGTGGCTGGACGATTAGATGTCATAATGGGCTTGACATGTCCCTAGGCCCCAATTTTTAATCAGATTTCTGATTGTCAAGTGGCACCGACCAAGGGCTGTACTCTGGAACCACCATTTGGTGGGACACCTGAGTTTGAAAACAAAACAAAAAAAAAAAAAAAAACAAATCGACAACAACAGAACAACGGACTTCTTCCATCCCACAGAATGACCCCAAACTCTTTGGATGGGGCCAAACCCCCAGAGAGTAAGACTCATCCATTTCCCATGAAGTCACCCGGAAATTTCACGACCATGAGTGACACGATATCCACAGACAAAAATTTGAGCAACAGCCTCACAAGCGCCCTTTTTCCCTATCCCGAAGAGTTCTCCTCATGGTCTGTAGATCAGTCCTGCCCTACATATGACCCGAAACATAAGACAAGATTGTATTTTCAGACAACTGTCCAAACAGCCATGGCCTACACACCCTACAGGCTCAGGTCCCTGGAGCAAAACCTGACGACTGTGCTTGCCCTGTACAAGGGAATTGTATGTGCCCATTCCAATGATCATAACCCTACTAATAGAATAAACCTCCAAAGTCCTTGACGCCATCTCAGTATTTGTGGCTTCCCAGGACAAACAGGGGCAATCTGGGCCCATCTGAGCACCTACCTGCACTCAGACCCGTAGACTGATGTCCCCTGAGGTAAAAAGGAATGTATAGGCCCCTAGGCACCTATCGGATCCATTGATTGGTTGCCAGGCTTCTCTCCTCATAGGCCTGGATTTCAATAACAGCATATGGCTGTTTCTTGACTCACCCATCAGAACAAATCTCATCTACTCATGGGAACCTTGCACGATGGAGCTGTGTGAAAGCCGCTCTTTAGGAGAACCCTTCAGGGCCCCAGTGCCACCGCTTCATTCCAAGGTCTCCATAGACACAAAATGATATTAGGACACATCCACGAGAGAGTCCATTTCAACTCAGCCTCCTCGGTTACTCCTCCAGTTCCTGCAGATCTAACATGTCTTGTTGCATGGAGACAATTGGAATGCGAGGTGGGCTACCCAGCCATCCATCCTTAGAACCCTGCTCGGAATCGTTGTCCTGGAGCCAACCAACAGGTGTCAATTTCCTGAAAAGAATCTTTGCAGTTGGGAGCTTCTCAAACCCCCATCGTGGGAAAAACCCCATGGCCTCGTTAACCCCCCCCCCCTTCATGAAATGGCCCTCAGGGACATAAGGTCCAACCTGAGCAATCATCTGATCCTCACCCTGACTTCAGATGCACGAGATCTAGGTTCAGATCTGTAGATTGTGCCTGCCATTTCCTCACCCAGAAACCTAAGCCTAGCTTGTGTCCTCAGACTTCCATCCTCAGACTAATGGCCCACAAGCCCTCCAGTTTGGCAATCCAGAATTATAATGCAACCCTCTGCCTACCGTCCAGAAGAAAAACATTGCCTTCTGGGGCTACCCAGAAACCCCAAATGAAGATCAACCTGCACGCCAAATGGCTGTATCCAAAATATATAGGCTGACCTGGGCAATAATGCCTTTACTGACAGAGGCTGAGCCTGTACCTCCTGGCCCCACCCATACAGCTGGCCGCTCATGAGCACATCTGACCAGCCGTTGCCTTAGGTCGTTATCTCTTCCCAGGCACGGTTTTCAGGATTTAGAACCTAGACCTTATCTCCAATCACTGCCCATGTTTGAAAATGATGCAGAAATCAGAACTCTTTCCCGATGGCAAGAAACTTTGTGGTAGGCTTATTGTATAATGTTCAGTGTAGTGGATACCAGTGTGTCCAATGAGGCTCCGCCATTGCTCGCGGGCCACATAGGTGGCAAAAACACATTGTGACCCTCAGCCTTAGCCTAGTCCTCAGGTAAGGCCTCTCAGTGGCTGGATGAAGATACAGCATATTGGACTTGTCATGCCCCTAGGCCCAAATTTTTAACAATAGTTCGGGTTTTCCCTTGACTCTTCCCCAGGGCTCTGCTTTGGAACACCTCTTTGGGTGGGACACTGGAGGTAAAAACCCTGAAAGGAGTACTCCATCCACAGATTGAGGAAAAACAATTGGGATTGGGCGAAATCCACAAAGAGCAAGAATCGTCCATGGCCCATGAGGCCTCCTCGACATTCCACGGACATCGCTGAAACAAAATCCAGAGACAAAAGCCTGAGCAAGCGCCTAATACTCGCACTATCTTCATATCCTGAAGATGTCTTCTCATGGTTTCTAGATCGGGACTGCCATACCTACGTCCCCAAACATAAGCTGAGTTTCTGTTTTCAACTTCTGTCCCCAAAGTCCTGGGCCACACACCATCTAGGCTGGGGACCCTGGAGCCACACTTTAGGACTGTGCCTACCCAGTCCATGGGAATTCTGCCCATTCCATTGTCCAAATCGTACAAATTAGGAGAACCCTCCAAGTCGCTGAGGCAATCCCAATAGTATAGTTCGCCCGGGACAAAAAGGTCAGTCTGACACCAGTTGAGCATCTACCTCCACTCATACCCTAGATGGATGTCCCCAGAGAAGAAGATTGAACCAGACAGGACCCTAGGCCAAAATCGGATCCATTGCTTTGGTTTACTGGCATGTATCCTCAAAACCCTGGGTTCCAATACCTGCATTTTGGTTTCCCTGAGGCACCCATCAGAACAAAACTCGTCTCCACAAGGAAACTTGTGCATGGGAGCTATGTCAAAAGCTGAGGAGAATACTTCAGGGTCCCGGTGCCACCGCCCCATTCAAAGGCCCTCATGGACACAAACACACATTAGACCCATCCTCAGGAAAGTCCATTTCAACTCAGCC
>NW_026741348.1:0-5380 GCF_022355385.1 Mustela nigripes
GGGGAGGGTATGTGATTTGGTGAGTGCTGTGAAGTGTGTAAACCTGTTGATTCACAGACCTGTACCCCTGGGGATAAAAATATATGTTTATCAAAAATAAAAAATTTAAAAAAAATAAAAATAAAAAAAAATAAAAACAGAAAATTGACCACGTTCTGAAAGGTAGGACCTGAGAAGAAGCAAATCCAAAGCAATGGGAAGATAGACCATGGGGGAGTGGGGGAGGGGCTGTCTCCCTGGAAGAGGTGGAGCAAAGGAGCACAAAATCAGAACTTTTAGAAGTCTGCTCCACTGAGGGACGTTGTTCAGAAGTTAAGCGGGGGTGGAGCTCTCGTGGGGACAGGGTGGCCTTAGGTCCCATGGGGGTCACAGGAGGATGGGGGGTGTCTGAGTGTAGCAGAGCTCACAGGTATTAGAGCAGGGAAGCCAGGTACAGAGACAAAGCAGAGGAGTGAGCTCTCAGCTTGGGGTTACCTTAAACTGTGATCAACAGCACAGTCAAACCAGTGCTCTTTGATCAGGGACCCCACAAGTGGTAGATCCAGGGAGACACCCCCCCCCCCCCCCGGAAGAGCGGCAGGGATCTGCTGGGTTTGGAGATTCCAAACAGGCTGTGTGCCAGAGACCAAAATGCTTGGTCACAGGCTGGGTGAGCTCGGAATGCAGCTGGAGACCAGGGAGATGGGAGTGATTGAGAGCTTTTCTCCAAAAGCACACTGAGCAGTGGGGCCTGGAGCTCTTTGCTCCTCTGAGCCAGAGATTGGGAGGCCGCCATTTTCAATCCCAATCTCCAGAGCTCTGTAGAAAGCGTTCAGGGAACAAAAGCTCCTGAGAGTGAACTGGAGCAGATTACATAGTGGCCCCTGGCAAGGGAGGTGCAATTCCACCTCGGGCAAAGACACATGAGAATC
Source organism: Mustela nigripes (assembly GCF_022355385.1). Taxonomy (NCBI): domain Eukaryota; kingdom Metazoa; phylum Chordata; class Mammalia; order Carnivora; family Mustelidae; genus Mustela; species Mustela nigripes. Next base: position 912 of record NW_026741348.1, read on the forward strand.
ACTACAACAGGCTCTGCCCCCAGAAGATCAGCAAGAAATCCAGCTAAGACCAAAGTCACTGATCAAGGAAAACAGCAGAATTCCAGAGTAGGGGAAAGCAAAGAATGGAATTCATGGTTTCTCCCGATGATTCTTCAGTCTTGCAAAGTTAATTTAATTCTTCAATTTTATTTTTTTACTATTCTAATTTTTTGACTTTTACTCTTTCCTGGTTTAACATTTTTAACTAGTTTATCTTAGCAATGCTTTTCTTTAAAAAAATCTTTTTGAAGCTTTATTATTATAGTCATATTTTATTCTTCATTGTATCTAACTTTATCTTTTGTATACACAAAAATAGGGATTTTTCTTCTAAAAAATTATGGGATACAACTTCTTTTAATAGATCAATAAACCCTAAATCTAGCAGAGGGTTTGTTCTAGGCTCCAGCCTGAGGAAATTCTCTCCACTCTTTTTTTCTTTATTTTCCCAACCAATGAATCTTATCAACACCGTTTTTATAATTTTTTAAAAATTTTCATCTTTATACTGATATTCCATCCCTTCATCATGTTTACTGTTATTTTGGGGTATATATCATACTCAAAGGGTTTGTCCAACAAGATCTAACAAATTTAAATATCTATGCCCCTAACATGGGAGCAGCCAACTACATAAACCAATTAATAACAAAATCAAAGAAGCACATCGACAATAATACAATAATAATAGGGTACTTTAAAAATCCCCCTCACTGAAATGGACAGATCATCCAACCAAAAGATCAACAAGGAAATAAAGGACTGAAATGACACACTAGACCAGATGGACCTCACAGATATATTCAGAACATTTCATCCCAAAGCAACAGAATACACATTCTTCTCTAGTGCCCATGGAACATTCTCCAGAATAGATCACATCTTGGGTCACAAATCAGGTCTCAACCAGTACCAAAAGATTGGGATCATTCCCTGCATATTTTCAGACCACAATGCTCTGAAGCTAGAACTCAATCACAAGAGGAAATTTGGAAAGAACCCAAATACCTGGAGGCTAAAGAGTGTCCTACTAAAGAATGAATGGGTCACTCAGGAAATTAAATAAGAATTGAAAAAATTCATGGAAACAAATGAAAATGAAAACACAACTGTTCAAAAATCTGTGGGATGCAGCAAAGGGAGTCCTGAGAACAAATAAATAGTGATACAAGCCTTTCTCAAGAAACAAGAAAGTTCTCAAGTACACAACCTAACCCTACACCTAAAGGAGCTGGAGAAAAAACAAGAAAGAAACCCTAAACCCAGCAGGAGAAGAGAAATTATAAAGATCAGAGCAGAAATCAATGAAATAGAAATTTAAAAAAAACAATAGAACAAATCAACAAAACTAGGAGCTGGTTCTTTGAAAGAATTAATAAGATTGATCAACCCCTAACCAGACTTACCAAAAAGAAAAGAGAAAGGACCCAAATTAATTAAATCATGAATGGAAGAGGAAAGATCACAACTAACACCAAAGAAATACAGACAATTATAACAACATACTATGAGCAACTCTACACCAACAAATTTGACAATCTGGAAGACATGGATACATCCCTAGAGACATATAAACTATCACAACTGAACCAGTAAGAAATAGAAAACCTGAACAGACTCATAATCAGTAAGAAGATTGAAACAGTCATCAAAAACCTCCCCAAAACAAGAGCCCAGGGCCAGATGACTTCCCAGGGGAATTCTACCAAGCATTTAAAAAAGAATTAATTCTTATTCTCCTGAAACTGCTCCAAAAAATAGAAATGGAAGAAAAACTTCCAAACTCATTTTATGAGGCCAGTATTACCTTGATCCCAAAACCAGACAAAGAACCATCAAAAAAGAGAATTACAAACCAATATCCTTGATGAACACAGATGCAAAAATTCTCACCAAAATACGAGCCAATAGGATCCAACAGTACATTAAAAGGGTGACTCACCACGACCAAGTGGGATTTATTCCAGGGATGCAAGGTTGGTTCAACATCTGCAAGTCAATCATTTTGATACAAAATACTAATGAAATAAAAGACAAGAACCCCATGTTACTCTCAGTAGATGCTGAAGCTTGATTGAAACTCTTCAAAATGTAGGGATAGAGGGCACATACCTCAATATCATCAAAGCCATCTATGAAAAACCCACAGCCAATGTCATTCTCAACGGAGAAAAACCGAAAGCTTTTCCGCTAAGGTCAGGAACATGGCAGGGATGTCCATTATCACCACTGCTATTCAACATAGTGGAAGTCCTAGCCTTAGCAATCAGACAAAAAAAGAATTAAAGGAATCCAAATAGGCAAAGAAGAAGTCAAACTTTCACTCTTTGCAGATGATATGATACTATTTGTGGAAAACCCAAAACACTCCACTCCAAATCTGCTAGAACTTTTACAGGAATTCAGTGAAGTGTCAGGATATAAAATAAATGCACAGAAACCAGTTGTCTTTCTTTACACCAACAACAAGACAAAAGAAAGGGAAATAAGGAGTCAATCCCACTTACAATTGCACCGCAAACCATAAGATACCTAGGAATAAAATCTATCCAAAGAGGCAAAGAATCTATACTCAGAAAACTATAAAGTACTCATGAAAGAAACTGAGGAAGACACAAAGAATGGAAAAATATTCCATGCTCATGCATTGGAAGGAAAAATAAGTGAAAATGTCTATGCTACCTAAAGCAATCTACACGTTTAATGCAATTCCTTTCAAAATACCATCCATTTTTTTCAAAGATATGGAAAAAATAAGCCTAAGATTTATATGGAAATGGAAAAGACTTCAAATAGCCAGAGGAATGTTGAAAAAGAATGCCCAAGTTGGTGGCATCACAGTTCCAGAACTCAAGCTCTATTACAAAACTGTCATCATCAAACCAGTATGGTACTGGCACAAAAACAGACACATAGATCAATGGAACAGAATAGAGAGCCCAGAAATAGACCCTCAACTCTATGGTCAACTAATCTTTGACAAAGCAGGAAAGAATGTCCAATGGAAAAAAGACAGTCTCTTCAACAAATGGTGTTGGGGAAATTGGACAGCCACATGCAGAAAAATGAAACTGGATCATTTCCTTACATCACATACAAAAATAGACTGAAAATGGATAAAGGACTGCATGTGCGAAAGGAATACATCAAAATCCTTGAGGAGAACACAGGCAGAAACCTCTTTGACCTCAGCTGCAGCAACTTTTCCTAGGAATATCGCCAAAGGCAAAGGAAACAAAAGCAAAGATAAACTTTTGGGACTTCATCAAGATCAAAAGCTTCTGCACAACAAAGGAAACAGTCAAAAAAACAAAGAGGCAACCCATGGAATGGGAGAAGATATTTTCAAATGACAGTACAGACAAAAGGCTGATATCCAGGATCTATAAAGAACTTCTCAAACTCAACACCCACAAAACAGATAATCATATCAAAAAAAAAAAAAAAAGGGCAGAAGACATGAACAGACATGTCTCCAATGAAGACATACAAATGGCTATCAGACACATGAAAAAATGTTCATCATCACTAGCCATCAGGGAGATTCAAATTAAAACCATATTGAGATACCACCTGACACCAGTTAGAATAGCCAAAATTAGCAAGACAGGAAATAGCGTGTGTTGGAGAAGAGGTGGAGAAAGGGGAACCCTCTTACATTGTTGGTGAGAATGCAAGTTGGTGCAGCCACATTGGAGAACAGTGTGAAGATTCCTCAAGAAATTAAAAATATAGCTTCCCTAAGGCCCTGCAATTGCACTACTGGGTATTTGCCCCCAAAGATACAGAAGTAGTGAAAAGAAGGACCATCTGTACCCCAATGTTTATAGCAGCAATGGACACGGTCGCCAAACTGTGGAAAGGACCAAGATGCCCTTCAACAGATGAATGGATAAGAAGATGTGGTCCATATACACTATGGAGTATTATGCCTCCTTCAGAAAGGATGAATACCCAACTTTTGTATCAACATGGACAGAACTGGAAGAGATTATGCTGAGTGAAATAAGTCAAGCAGAGAGACTCAATTATCCTATGGTTTCACTTATTTGTGGAGCATAAGAAGTAACACGGAGGACATGGGGAGGTGGAGAGGATAAGTGCATTGAGGAAAATTGGGAGGGAGATGAACCATGAGAGACTATGGACTCTGAAAAACAATCTGAAGGGTTTGAAGGGGTGGGGGTGGGAGGTTGGCGGAGCCTGGTCATGGGTATTATGGAGGGCATGTATTGCATGGAGCACTGGGTGTTGTGCATAAACAATGAATTCTGTTACACTGAAAAGAAATTAAATTTAAAAAAAAAAAAAGAAATGTCTGTTCATGTCCTCTGCCCATTTCTTGATTGGATTATTTGTTCTTTGGCTGTTGAGTTTGCTAAGTTCTTTATAGATTCTGGACACTAGTCCTTTATCTGATATGTCGTTTGCAAATATCTTCTCCCATT
>NW_026741349.1:0-5377 GCF_022355385.1 Mustela nigripes
TTGATAATCTTTTTAATGTGCTGTTGGATCCTGTTTGCTAGGATCTTGTTGAGAATCTTAGCATCCATAGTCATCAGTAATATTGGTCTGAAATTCTCCTTTTTTGTAGGGTCTTTGCCTGGTTTGGGGATCAAGGTAACGCTGGCTTCATAGAAAGAGCCTGGAAATTATCCTTCTGCTTCAATTTTTTGAAACACCTTCAGGAGAATAGGTGTTATTTCTTCTTTGAAAGTTTGGTAGAATTCCCCAGGGAAACCATAAGGTCCTGGGCTCTTGTTTTTTGGGAAGTTTTTAATCACTGCTTCAATCTTGTTACTAGATATTGGTCTATTCAGGTTGTCAATTTCTTCCTGGTTCCATTTTGGGAGTTTATAGTTTTCCAGGAATGCATCCATTTCATCTAGGTTGCTTAGCTTATTGGCATATAACTGTTGTAATAACTTCTGATGATTGTTTCTACTTCCTTGGTGTTTATTGTGATCTCTCCCTTTTCATTCATAATTTTATGAATTTGGGCTTTCTCTCTTTTCTTTTGGATTCGTGTGGCCAATGGTTTATCAATCTTACTGATTCTTTCAAAAAACCACCTTGTAGTTTCATTGATACATTCTACTGTATCTCTGGTTTCTACCTCATCGATCTCAGCTCTAATATTGATTATTTCCCTTCTTATGTGTGGAGTTGGTTTGATTTGTTGTTGATTATCCAGTTCTTTACGGTGTAGAAACAGCTGCTGTGTTCTGGATTTTTCAATTTTTTGAGGGTTTCTTGGATGGCTATGTATTTCCCCCTTAGGACCGCCTTTGCTGTATCCCATAGGTTTTGGATCGAAGTGTCTTCCTTCTCTTTGGTTTCCATGAATTGTTTCAGTTCTTCCTTGATCTCCTGGTTTAGCTTCCAGGTGTTTGAGTGCCTTTGGAACTTTTCCTTGTGATTGAGCTCCAGTTTCAAAGCATTGTGATATAAGAATGTGTAGGGAATAATCTCAGTCTTTTGGTATTGGTTGAGTCCTGATTTGTGACCCAGTATGTGGTCTATTCTGGAGAAGGTCCATGTGCACTTGAGAAGAATGAGTATTCTGTTGTTTTAGGGTGGAGTGTTTTGTATATATCTATGAGGTCCATCTGGTCCAATGTGTCATTCAATGCTCGTGTTTCTTTATTGATTTTCTGCTTCGATGATCTATTTCTGAGAGAGGTGTATTAAGATCTCCTACTGTTAGTGTATTCATATCAATATGACTCTTTATCTTGATTAACAGTTTTCTTATGTAATTGAATGCCCCCCATTTTTTAAATGAAGAATTTGAAACTCAAAGAGGTGAATGACTTGTCCAAGAGAGAGTTAAAGACCAAGTCTCAGGTCCAGGTCTTTCCATGCCACATCTTTCAATTTTCTTTGTTCAATTTCACCTCATACCAAACATATACTTTTCGCTCTGAATTGAGTTATAAATTTTATTAAATGTCACATTCTGCACTTTTACATACAGATTCACAGTTAAATTTATCTTGTGATGTGTGCAACATAGCTGTACCTTTCTGAATTTAAATAAACTCCACATTCATTATACATTAGATACCTGGGCATATTCTGATTTATAAGATACATGGTTGGAGAATGGCATATTCTTTACTTAGCGAGTATCCTTCATAGCTTTCAGAAGGTTGTTCTTCAGATTTATGATTCAATTAGAAAGGGCTCAGAAAAAGTTTTCTTTCAATCCAATGGCAATCTAAAAGAAAATTATTTTAGTGAATTGACGCCCAGAGTTTTAATGGAAGTAGATTTCTCTGCCACAAACAGCCCTCCTGGGATTGTGAAATTAACAACAATCCAAGATTCAAGCAAATCAATACTGAGGTCCAAAGTGTTGATTGTTGAGTATATGAATTACCAGAGCCAGAGGACATTATTTAAATAACTTCATCCCCAGAGGAAAAACATGTCATGAAAATGGGCTATATTACAGCATTCCCACATCTTTCATTTAACTAGATAATGAAGATAATTTTTTGGCAGAGTAGATTGTGGGTTGCAAAAAGGAACAAAAGAGAAACAAATAACACTTCTAACCCTTGAAGATTCCTGGATTTCACTGAAGTTCCTTGAAGCTCTCAGAGTTTTCCTAAAAATGCCACCTGGCTCTGTAACTTAGATCTGCTAAGTCTGGCCTGGTACTAAAGAACAGACTGATTACCAGTTTTCCTGATTGGAGGAAAAATCTGCCCACTTTAATTTTATGAGAAAATGGCTTGGTAAGTGAAGTTTTCCTTCCCTATCTCAAAGAAAATGTACAGGTATGATGTGTGATTTCTGGGAACATGCTGATGTCCTGGGGACATTGCTTCCAATTCAGAGAGCCTAGGTGTTCTGAAGGGAATTTTTGGTCTTCTTGAGACCAACTATTCAGGAGTTTTCTTTGGATTTTAAATGTTGATATTCAATTTATTAAACATATAAATCCCCAAACCTAGTTTTTCGTCACTCTTGAGTTCTACATACAAATTTTTTTCATTCTCTTTATAAATCTAATTGATTTTAATAATGTATAGTAACATTTACCAACATAGTTAATTAAACATCTTCAACTATTTTAAACTTCATTTATATACTTAATATATAGTATTCATTTTCCTTTCTTAAGTCTTTTAATTGTCTGGTAAACAAAGCCTCTGAGTACTAAATTATATCTTCTAATAAATTGAATTTATATATACAGTGAACTAAAAGTTCTCTCAGATGCTCCAATAATATTAAAGAATGAAATAAAATTCCACTTAAAATCATGAGTATAATCAGTTCTTCAGCTCCACAGTTTAAATTGGAGTTACAAGGTTGTCATTCAGAAAGTTCAAATTATCTTAAAATATCAAATGCATAGATACCAAATATGTACAAAAATATATAGTTGGATTCTCTAAAACCTTTATTTTATTCATTCCAAATCTTCTCACATTTAGAATATCTGTACTCACTAAAGAAAATAGTTACTATTCTAAATTCTCATTACTTACAACTGGAAATGTTGGCCAGGTATGAGACCTGGAACTATATAGGTCTTTGGACCACCCATGCTGTCATTATGAGCCCTTTTTATACAGTTACTGTATCTTAAATGACTTTACTTAAAAGAGCATAGGTCTCTTACCTCGCATGACAACAACCCTAACACATCAAGCTCTGACAAGCACACGTTTGTTCATATTATGTGCTCAATAGCCACTCCCACAATTGTTTTTAAATATTTTCCTCTCTCTAGATGTAACTATAAGTATCTCAGCTTGGTAGAGGCTGGGGAATATATTCTACTACAGGGAAGCATGACAAGTTTAGGGTGTGTGAAGAAAGAGTTAATGCAGTCAGGTCTGATTGCTCACTCTTTGAATGTCTCCAAATATCTTGGATTTACTCTGAGCCAACCTCTGGGAATATAACCCTCAGAATGTTCTCTATATCACTGATGGATTGATTATTTTGTTTTGTGTACTTGAAAGAAATAAAGCATACCATAATAGTTTGTCAGGATTGCTTTGCACAAATATCAAGATTGATAATGCTCACCTGGTTTCATTGTTTTGGTCCTGAATTTCAGTTGCCATGGCTGATGGCTAGCAAGATGTGCCTAGTGACCAACTTCCCATAAAAGCCTCAGGTCCCAACATTCAAATGGGTTTCCTTGGTAGAGACTTGCCACTTGCACTTTGCTGCCAGAGAAAAAAGCCCATCCTGTGTGACCTTGAATGAAGGAGGGTTTCAGGAGCTTATGCTGGATATCTCTGGAATTTGTCAATAGGTATCTTTTTTTCTTGCTACTTCCACTCTGTCTTCTGCTATGTTTAATCTTAGCCAAGAGTATAAACCTGCTCTTGATGTGTGATTCTTTCTAGTGGATCATTGAAGTTAAGGAAAATGTTGTGAGATTTCTTACACAGGAAGAGAACTGATAATTGTTATCACTAACAACTAGAACAAGGAATTAAAAGCAGGAACATACACTGATGATCAAGGAACAACAGGGATGCCATTGTTTGTGGAGTAAAGTGTTATGAAAGGAAGAGGAATAGAAGGTAAAGTCAAGGAGTAATGGAGTGCTTTGCAGGCCATGGAGAAACAGGAAGCCATTGGCAGTTTTGAATAGAAGAGTGGTGTAATCTAAGTTTTAAAAGAGATCACTGGGGCAAGTTTTGAGAATGGATGGTAAATGGGCAAGGGTAGAAGTTGGGAAACATTGGGAGGCTATTGCAATAATCCAATTAAGAGATGTTGGTGACCTGGACCAGGTAACCCCAGTGGAGGTAATTAGAATGGTCAGAGATCAGATATTTTGATGATAATTTTTATGAGTCAAGTGGAAGAATAGGGTGTGTGAAAGTTTGCCAGACATAAGCAACATGTACAAGTAAATGATCCTTTTGGGGTTTAGAATGTTATTTTGACCATGTGGATAAATACACTTGAGAGTCCAGAGGGAGGAGGCACGCCCCATTGCCAGGGTCACAGAGGGGGCTTACTCAGGCCATTCATAAGCTACAGACAGACATTTTTTTTCTTTGAAAGATTTTATTTATTTATTTAAGAGAGAGCATGAGTGTGAGAGAGTACAAAAGGGCAGAGAGTACTTGAGAGTACAAGGCAGGGGAGAGAAGCAGTAGGCAGAGGGAGAAGCAGAATCTCCACTGAGCAGGGAGCCCATTTCAGCCCAATGCCCAGAACCCTGGGATCATAAACTGGGCCAAAAGCAGGTGCTGAACAGACTGATCCACCCAGGCATCACCACACAGACCTATTTTTAAAAAATTTTCAGATTTTTTTATAAATTGTTTTTATAACATATAATGTATTATTTGCCCCAGGTGAAAAGGTCTGTGAATCATCAGGCTTACCCATTTCACAAAACTCACCATATCACATACCCTCTCCAATGTCCATAACCCAACCACCCCCACTCTACCCCTCTCCTCCCAGCAACCCTCTGTTTGTTTTGTGAGATTAAGAGTCTTTTATGGTTTGTCTCCCTCCCAATCCCATCTTGTTTCATTTTTCCTTCCCTGCCCCCCAAATTTCCCACCCTGCCTCTCGAATTCCTCATATCAGAGACATCATATGATAATTATCTTTCTCTGATTGATTTATTTGGCTCAGCATAATACCCTCTAGTTCCATCCACATCGTCGCAAATGGCAAGAGTTCATTTCTTTTGATGGCTGCATAGTATTCCAACACACACACACACACACACACACACACACACACACACACATGTTTTCTTTATCCACTCATCTGCTGATGGACATCTAGGTTCTTTCCATAGTTTGCCTATTGTGGACATTGCTGCTATAAACATTCGGGTGCATGTGCCCCTTCAGATCACTAC
>NW_026741350.1:0-5373 GCF_022355385.1 Mustela nigripes
GGGGGGAGAAAGGGGATAAAAAGTGGTTCAAAAAGGAAGAAAGAAAAACGAAAAAAAAAAGAAAAAAGAAAGAAAAAAAAAAAGAAAAGAATTTAAAAAAAAGAAAACACCTAAGAAAAATATAAAAAAGAAAAAATATATATATTATATAAACTAGTAAAAAATCGTTAAAAAAGAAAAAGGTAACAGTTAAAAAAAATAATTTTACCCAAAGGCGAGAAAAAAAAAACAAAAATTAAAAAGAAAAAAATTAAATTAACCGCAAGACTAAAAAAAATCACAGGGAAAAAGCCTTGAGTTCCCTGCTTTGCTTTCTCGTCCTCTAGAATTCTGCTGCTCTCCTTGGTATTGAAACCGCACTCTGTGGTAGGTGAACTTGGTATCGGCTGGATTTCTTGTTGATCTTCTGGGGGAGGGGCCTGTTGTAGTGATTCTCAAGTGTCTTTTCCCCAGGCAGAATTGCACCGCCCTTACCCGGGGCCCGGGTGAGTAATCCGCTTGGATTTGCTTTCAGGAGCTTTTGTTCCCTGAGCGCTTTCCGTAGAGTTCTGTAGGACAGGAATACAAATGGCGGCCTCCTGGTCTCCGACCCGGAGGAGCCGAGAGCCCAGGGCTGCAGTCCTCAGTGCGCGCTCAGAGAACCGCGCCCAGTTACTCCCATCTGCCTGATCTCTGGCCGCGCTCTGAGCTCACCAAGCCTGCGACTGGTTCAAGGTCACCCCAAGCTGCAAGCTTACCATCGGCTCTGTCTCTGTAGCCGGCTTTCCCGTTCCAATACCTGCAAGCTCTGCGACACTCAGACACCCCCGATCCTTCTGTGACCCTGCGGGACCTGAGGCCACGCTGGCTCCGTGTGGGCTTTGCCCCGGGTAGCCTCTGGAGCGATGTCCCTCAGCGGAACAGACTTTTAAAAGTCCTGATTTTGTGCTCCGTTGCTCCGCCGCTTGCCGGTAGCCGGCCACTCCCCCCGGGGTCTATCTTCCCGTCGCTTTGGATTCACTTCTCTGCCAGTCCTACCTTTCAGAAAGTGGTTGTTTTTCTGTTTCCAGAATTGCTGTTCTTTTTCTCTTTGAACTGCCGATGGATTTTCAGGTGTTTGCAATCTTTAGATAAGCTATCTAGCTGATCTCCGGCTAGTTGAAGTAGTCTCGGCCTGCTACTTCTCCGCCATCTTGACTCCTCCCCCCTAACTTTTTATTTTTTATAAACATATATTTTTATCCCCAGGGGTACAGGTCTGTGAATCACCAGGTTTCATTTTAAATAATTTATTTGGAAATTGATATCACATATCTGAAAAACTTGGAAGAAGAAATGCATAACCATGACTAAACAAATGTAGCAGAAAAATGATTTACAATAATAGATAAAAGCTATTCAAAAATGCAGTGAATATTGGCCAAAGCTTAGAAAAATCGATAAAATATAAAATGTAAAATGAATTCATAAATGAAAAATAGAATCCCATTAAATCTAATTTGGAAAGAACTAATAATTTTTTTTTGCCTGAATCTGCTCTGCCTTTCATTAGGTGGGACACTGACCAAGCCCACTCAGCTCCTCTCTCATGCTCAGTAATATTAAAGTCAGGGACATTAATTACTTCCGGGATGAATTTTAACCACTGTGGGTAGGATGCAGAAGCCAGTGGGTTAAACAGATTCTTTCTTGTTTCAGGAAAATAATTCTGAGATGTATTCTGTGCATTAGGATTGATGTTCAGTGGTCCACAAGCATAATCCACTCAGTCTGAACTCATATATGTTTCTCCTTGACCACTTAGCTCTTCTCATTCTCTCCTTTTCCACGTGATCAAATCCCAAAATAATTATTTAGGTTGTGTATGCAAGTCCTGATTTTGAAGGGAAACTCAGTTACAGAAAGAGATGAAAATAAAGATACAAGAAAAAAAATGGTGCACTTGAGTGACTCAATTAGATAAGCATCTGACTCTTGATTTCAGCTCAGGTTTTTATCTCAGGGTGACGAGATGAAGCCCCTATAGGCTCTGTGCTGTGCAAGGAGGTTGCTTAAGATTCTCTCTTCTTATCCCTTTCCTTCCACCCCTCACCTCCCACGCTTTCTCTTAAATAATAAGCACTGCTGAATATCTTAGATTCTGTACCTTCTCTCCAGCCATGAACCTATCAATGTCTTTAAAGATTTTTTTTTTTATTTGTCAGAGAGAGAGAGAGCGTGAACACAGGCAGACAGAATGGCAGGCAGAGGCAGAGGGAGAAGCAGACTCCCTGCCGAGCAAGGAGCCCGATGTGGGACTTGATCCCAGGACGCTGGGATCATGACCCGAGCCGAAGGCAGGTGCTTAACCAACTGAGCCACCCAGGCTTCCCTCATCACTGTCTTTAACTCTTGAAAACTTCATTAGACAAATTAATGTGGTGAAGGAAGCAATATGAGAAAGACTATTAATCTGATGAGCATGGAACTGAACAAACCCTATACTTTCCCTTTGACTTCTAGCCTATCTATACCTACAGTGAGTCACATACACACAAGATTATTGTTTTTATTGTATACTTCATATATTAATTAATTTTTGACTCGTTATCATTTTGTTGAAGTGTTAAACTATGGGGATAAACAAACTTTTAATTAACTTTTCCTCCTATGATACAAATATAACTTGCACTTGAACTTTAGCTAATTTTAGGTTCTAAAATTGTCAAAACAAAATGATCAAGGTTTCTAGATTATTTACTGTATTTTCTACTATATAATATTGTTCTATCTCTTCTGTATAAAGAAAATGAATGCTTGGGGCTCTTGGGTGGCTCAGTGCATTAAAGCCTCTGCCTTCTGCTCAAGTCATGATCACAGAGTCCTGGGATAGAGCCCCACATCAGGCTCTCTGCTCAGCAGGGACCCTGCTTCCCTTCCTTTCTCTCTGCCTGCCTCTCCTTTTACTTGTGATCTCTGTCAAATAAATAAATAAAATCTTAAAAAAAAAAGAAAATGAATGCTTGATAACTAAATGAATGCCTTACTGAACAAATTAAATATGGCAATAGCATTTTATTTTATCATGCTTTACATATTAAACTATAATATTATATCACTGGTCTACAAATAATCCACTTACATAGTCATTTGGAAGCTCTTAGCAAAAGAATTCTTCCTCCTGATTGTAGTATAAAAGCCACAGAAATATACAGAAGACTCCTAGGATAGAAAGTTAAATCCAGTTATCTGTGATGCCTTGAGTAGGACCTGACCTATGTATGTCCTGGGATGCACTAGTAACTGTTACATGTGATAGGATTATATTTAATATATACAATTTCATTTACTTCACAAAGGAGATATAAACTTGAGAATAAAATATTAGATGAATCTATAAAGTCTATATCTATTTGTAACCAATGTGGTAGAATTAAGATGTTAATTTGAAAAAAAATTTCATTGAACACAAACACATATTCAATTGTTTATATATATATATATATATATATAAACAGCATTATTTATTTATGTAAATAAATGCATTGTCAGTAAAATCCATTTACTTATCAATCATAAGGTTAATTTTAAGTACTAAGAATAAGAAATATGTGAAAAGATAAGTGTTCAAGATTGCAGTTTGTGGTAATTAATAAAATATGATATACTCATAAAAAAGATATATTACTTGAACTTAAAAGCTTCTATAATTAAGCGATGACCACTTGAAATTTGTAATTAGTCTTGCTGCAGTTTTTCCTTGCACTTACTGCCCTTCCCCAGAAGTTCATTAAGAATTTCTGTGAATGTCCTTCTACTTAATCTCATTCATGGATTCCACTGCTGCTCACAAAACAAATCCAAAAAGAGAGGTAACTCTATGTGGCACTCCATCCACAAGCAATACATTCATAAATAATTAAAAAGCTCTCTACTTCATTTGTTACCCATTCAGCTGATGATTTAAATGAGTAACTGAGGCCATTTTATCAGCACGTTTAATAGAATGCGACTCAGAAACTTCACAGTGTTATTTAAGAAGAAATGTTCATGTGTTAAGGTTTTTATTTTTTTTAAATCAACAAAATAAGTTTCAAATATTAAAGGCAAATGTCTCCTTTTCCTCCAAGTTTCCTTGCTATGTCAAAGTTATAAATAAATACATTACAATCGTATTTTGATTAGTAGATAAAAACAAATGTTTTGAAACTGTCTGTGGGTTGACTGTCTGGGTTAACTTGTATAAATATCTGAACTCAATGTATTTAGACTTTATTAGATAATTTATTTTATTTTATTTATCTTTTTTAAAGATTTTATTTATTTATCAGAGAGAGAGAGGGGGAGAGAGTGAGCACAGGCTGACAGAATGGCAGGCAGGAATTTTAAGAAAATAGCAATGCATGAAAAGGTAAATTGTTCCTACCTCTATAATATTAGCTGTTTGTTGTTGTTGTTGTTGCTAATTTACCTATTTAAGCTAATAAACAAAGAAAGGTTTCATTTAGGGATAAGGTTTCTATATATATTTTTTTTTCCCATTTTGGGATTATATATATATATATTGCTATTTTCTTAATATTCCTATTTTGGTTTTTTCTCAAGTCTGTCATAATAATATTCTAAATCTCCTGCCTTATTCAATTTTTTTCTTTTAGTGGAAATCTCTATTTCATATTTATTTTCTCTTCCTGCACTCTTTGCTCTAATAATTCAATGTATTCTTAGATTTTCTGTTTTTCTCTTTATCCAGACATATCTTTTCTTTCTTTCTTTCTTTCTTTTTTAAATAATTTGATTTGCTGGAATGTTACATCAGTACATGCTTTCTTATGGATGTTAGAAATGTCTGTGGAACTACTAGAAGAATCAACTTTTTACCTTTAAGAAGTTTACAGTCTAGAGTGCCTGGGTGGCTCAGTTGGTTAAGTGTCTTCCTTCAGCTTAGGTCATGATGCCAGGGTATTAGGATCCAGTCCTGCATCAGCTGCCTGCTCAACAAGGAGTCTGGTTCTTCCTCTCCCTCTGCCGCTCCCCGCCCTCTCTCTCTCTCTAATAAATAAATAAAATCTTAAAAAATAAAAGACTTACTGAAATCTGAGACTGAATTACTAAATTCAGTCTTAATATAAGGCAGCTAAACATAGCAATGATCACAACTGGAAAATTTAGTCAGATCATGGTTTAACATTTTTGGTTGACACAGGACCTCTTTCAGTAACAACTTTTCCTAAATATCAATTTTTTTAAGGCAAAAATTTTGACAAGAAATTCAGTTCCTTCTCATCATTTTCATATCAATTTAATGTGACATCCTCAGAGTATATAATCAAATATGTAATTATTCTATCTGTTGCCTTGTATATTGCCTGTATCTTTTTCAGACTCAAAGTTCCATTGAGGTAGAGTTTTTTT